>NW_027185798.1:16381571-16474725 GCF_028583685.1 Petaurus breviceps papuanus
CACACACACACACACACACACACACACACACACACACACACACACAAACTAGCCCTGTGACCTTGGGCAAGTTACTTAACCCCAATTGCCCTCCAAAAAAAAAAAGAAATGAAGCAAAAGATGGCCTCCTCTGCCTATTTAAAAAAAAAAATCAATTTGGGAGGAAAAGACCCTCAGGGTTTCTGGCCAGAATAAAAACAATTGCCATTTACACTCACTCAGAGCCATCAAAATTTAAACAATAATCCAACAGAGGCTTGGTCTGGGACTTATTATTGGCCAATCAGTGAGAGCCAGAATAATTTGGATTTAAGACATAGTCAAGTAACTGCATTTGAATTCCTAATGGGCTTTATTTCAAGAAATTTATATTCCTTTGGGCTGAGCACCCACATATAAAGTGTATGATTCCCCATGTGGAGGGAGGAATGGAGGAAAGAAAAAAGGGAGGGAAGGAAGGAAGGAAGGAAAGGAGGAAGGAAGGGAGGGAAGGAGGAAGGAAGGAAGGAAGGAAGGAAGAAGGAAAGAAGGAAGGAAGGAAGGAAGGAAGGAAGGAAGGGAAGGGCAGCACTGCCCAACAGGAACTGACTAGTGGGGTCCCCAGTGGGGCATCCCCTACTACTCACGGATTGTTTGTCCTTTGTTCTTGAAGAGGACCAAAATGATCTGATTTCGAGGGCCTCTGGGAAAAACCATTCCTAAAAGGCTCTTAGGACAAGAGAACCTAGATCTTTTCTATTACATTGAGAATTTCTGAAAAACTCTATATTTTTTGCACCATGAATTTTTTTTTCTTTCCCCACAACCATGGGAATCTGAACTTCTGGTTAGTAGGCCCTCTGGAATTTCAGTTTCCTAAAAGGCTTGTAAAACTGGCATCTAGAGACTACTGAGATTTCAGAGGCAGTGTGTGGCAGTGGTCATAGTCTCTGGACTGGGAGTCCTAGGTTCAAATTCTACTTCTGACTGCATCAACAGGGCTAAATCACATCTCTGAGCCTCAGTTTCCCCATCTGTAAAATGAAGATAACACACCTTCCTCCCAGAGCTGCTGTGAGGCTCCAAAGACATTTATAGATTTTAAAGGGCCACATAAATGTCAGTTTTGCCTTGGCTGCCTCCCCCTTCCCCAATGCCTGGACCCTACCCTGTCTCTATCTGGGCCTCTTGGAATCCCTCTTTCCCTTAAGACTCAAGTACTGCTTGGGGTGGCTAGGTGGTGCAGTGAATAGAGCACTGGCCCTGGAGTCAGGAGGACCTGAGTTCAAATCCAGTCTCAGACATTTAACACACACACATACAAACTAGCCATGTGACCTTGGGCAAGTCACTTAACCCCAACTGCCCTCCAAAAAAAGGCAAAAAAAAAAGACTCAAGTACCACCATTTCCAGGAGGCCTTTTCTGCTCCCTAGCAGTCTTCCCCCACCCCCATCTCTTGAAAACATTATGCATCTATTCCATATACAATTGAGCATATATGTTGTCTCCTCCATTAGGGGCAGGGACTACATGATTTTGCCTTTGGAACCCTGGCACAGGGACCTGGTGTGTGGTAGGTGATTAAGAAATACTGACCAACTGATGGCATCATTATTTCTAAATTCCATCTCCTTGTGACTCTAGAGTGTGTCTCCTTGTCAATCAATCAATCAATTAATCAATAAGCATCTATTGGGAATTTACCATATACCAGACACTGGGTTATACCATTGGAAACAAAGGGGCAAAAATCAAACAGTCCCCCATCTCAAGAACCTTAGTGCTAAAGGGGAGACAGAAAGATGGACCAGCTTTGCCGACGGACCAATGGACGGACATCTTCTTGTCATGTGGACAGTAAAAGGAGTCAAGCTGGATCTAGCCTGAAACCATCTCACTGTCTCTGCTCTAGAGCAGTAGTAGTGGCAGTGGTAGTAGTGGCAGTGGTAGTAATAGTGACAGTGGTAGTAGTAGCAGTGGCAGTAGTGGCAGCACCAGTGGTAGTACCACCCCCACTATCACCACTACTACTTCCGTATTTCGGTTGTTTTCAGTCGTTTTTCAGCTTCTATTTCCAAACTAAGCATCTCTGCACTTCCCTCTCTACCTCTCTGGCCAGCCTCCTTTCATACATTGTCCTCTCTCCTTTAAAATTCAAGCTCCTTGAGGGCAGGAAGAATTTTTGTCTTTCTTTGAATACCCAGTCCTTAGCACAGTAGTGGCACTCAGTGAGCACTTAAAAAATGCTCTCGGTCTGTCTGTCTAGCTACCCTAAATAAATTCAGGATACGCAGATGAATTAGCTCCATTGTCCAGAGGTTTTGCTGCAGGTGAGGGCAAAGGATGTCACCGTCGCCTGAGAAATGGCCTTTTACATCAAGTAATCCAAAGGCTCCACTCCTTGAGACTTGTTTCCCCTTAGTATTTACTTGAGGAGGAGTGCAGACCCCACCCCAAGGCCCACATCTGCCTCTGGCCTTGTGTGCTCCGCAGAGAACCCACAAGCAACAGGAAGGTTCTGCTGCCTCACCTCCTGAGAAAAGGTCAAATGATTTTTTTCTAGGTGGAAATACATATAAATGAGGCTTCTTATCACCAGAGCTGTTTGTAGCACCTTGTACCAAGCATGGATGGGTATTGTCTCTGAGAGACGAAATGTGGCTGGGCAGGCTGGCATGCCAATCTCCTTTTTCATGGGCTACCTCTTGGAACTGATGGTATCCTGCAAAGTGCCATCTCCTCCTACACAGGGCCTTTCCTGACACCCTGGGCTTGCTTCTGCCTCCTCCCTGGAAATGGCTTTGTATATGTGTTTATGTAACTTTCTAAGTACATGTTGATCTCCCTCAGTAAAAAAACAGACCCTTGAGGGGTAGGGGGGCAAGGCCTGTTATGTTTTTGTTTATATAGTGCCTGACACACACACAGGCAGGCACATAGAACTAGAAAGTGCTTTAGAGGTCATCCAGTCCAGAACCCTCTTTTTACTGTTGAGGAACTGAACTGATTCACACAGCTGGTTAAGTATCAGAGGCAGGCTGTCTTGACTCCAACATCTAATCACCAGGTTACCTCTTTAGGCGTTTACTGAATTGAACTGAACTAGGTTCAAGTGCTGCCTCCGACACTTAGCAGATGTGTGGTCATGGACAAATCACTGCTGTCTCCCAGTGCTTCAGACAACTCTCTAAGACAATGTGGCTTTCAGGGACCGCTAGAAGTATGTATATGGATTTCAGGAGGTGAGATTGGATGGGGAAAAAATTATTTCCTTACTAACCTTTAATTTCCTTAGTAATCTTATGTATTTTAGTTTATGGATTTAAAAACTTTATTCTGAGAAGGGGGTCCATAGGCTTCACCAGACTTGCCAGAGGGGCTCAGGATATGCACACAAAAAGTTAAGAAACCCTTTTCTAAAAGTATATGTTATATTATATGTGTACATATACGAGTGTTCAATTAGGGGTTCTTTCTCCCAATGAAATCAAAGGTCCACCCTGTAACGGGGGTGGGAGGTGGGCAGACCTAGGACAGAATAGGTGCTTAATAATTGCTGACTGATTGATTGATATTAGGCACAGTCCTTTCCCAGTGGGTTTTAAGAGTTCAGATAAATTACTTAAGATAAACAAAGTCTGCTCATTCCAAGGCTTTTAAGCAAACAATCACCAAAACATGGCTAATTATTTAATTTGTGTCAGCATTTACAAGAGAACAGACAAGGCTAAGTAAGTTTTACTTCCTAAAACCAAAAAAACAACAGTATTTCCAAGAGGCCATTAATGATACAGAAGATAATAGTCCTAATAATATTAATCTTGACCCTAGAGATATGTCAGTGGGCTAAGTGTTGTTAAGAGTATCTTAAAAGCACAATCCTGGGCTTTCCAGGAGATTATACCATAGAAAACACAGGGAAATTGCCCATTGTACAAGTCATATCCTAAGTTAGGTTAACATTGGTCCCAGAAACATTCATTTCTAAGCTAAATATTGTTAGGCGAATGCCATCATTAGTAAAATGTTTATTTGGTGTAAGGTTACCAAGTGGGCCCTATAGGTAGGCAGGCAAAAAATCAATGCCCCCTGTGAACTTTTATAGTCCATAATTTGGAGACACAGTCTCACTTCCCCTGACAACTTCTTTTTAAAGTCTAGCCTTTTGTCCATTTAGAATATAAGTCAGTTTCAGAGTCCATTTCCAACATCTTTCAGTTTCCTTGTCCATTTCTAACACAGGTCAGTTTCACTGTCCATTTCTAATATCATTCAGTTTCATTGCCCATTTCCAGCATCCTACACTTTCATTGTCTATTCCCAACAGAGATCAGTTTCATCATCTATTTCCACTTCCCCACACTGTAATCTCCATTTAAAGGGATGCTATGAGGTATTCAGGTGGAGCAATGAGTGGACAGATCCCTGGGATCTGGAGTCAGGAAGACCTGAGTTCAAATTCAGCCACAGACTCCTTCTAGCTATGTAATCCTGGGCAAGTCACTTAACTCACCCTCAGTTTTCCCATCTGTAAAATGGGGCCAATAATAGCACCTACCTCCCAGAATTGTCGTGAGGATAAAATGAAATAGTATTTAAGTGCTTTGCAAATTTTAAATTGTTATAGAAATGCTAGCTATTTATTCTGGAAATACTTTAGAAATGGCGTGTTGAGAAAAAATGATCTGATAGTCTTGGAACTTTCTTTTCTTTCTGGGCAATGAGAAAGAAAAATTCTCAACAAGATCCTGAGAAGTTCACGGCTGTCCCTTTGGGACCTTGATAAGGCAACACAGACTTAATGGTTGATGTGAGTTTCATTAAAAATGTATTTTTTTCCTTCCCCAAGCTTAGAACACTGACATCTGATGTTCCTTAGAAAACAAACAGATCGGTTTTCACTGCCCTTTGGTGGCCTGGGTGAATCGAATAGTACAGGACCCTATCTCAGAAGGCACCTTCGACTCCTTCCCTCCCAGCGTCTGCTCCAGGAAGGCTCTTTCTCATACCTGTATGGGGGACACTGCAGCTGCTGGTGCTGTCCTCACTGGAATTCCACTGAGGGGACTTCGAGGGGTCTTATGCACAGAGACGCTCTGCCCAGGGCCACCTGCCAAAGAAAGGGTTGGTGAGGCGTGAGTGTTATGCTAGTTCAGTCAGTAAATCATAGTCACTGCTGCTCGTGGGTGGGCACAGATCCTAGGTTTTGAGTTGGAAGAGGCCTTAGAGGTTGTTTGGTCCAACCTCCTAATTTTGCATATAAGGAAACTGAGGCCCTGATCACACTGGTAGTAAAGGTCAGAGTCAGAATTTGAACCTGGGTCTTCTGACTCCAGAGCTAGCTCTATTTCTCTATTTCCCCACCACAATGGCTGGACCCGCTAAGGTGGGACTTCACTCTGCCCCCTCTGTTGAGGGCCAACATCCAAAGCATTAATTTTGGGAGGCCAGAAGGCTTCCTAAGATGTCATTCACAAACTATCTCTTCTGTTTTCAGTGGTGGTCAGTGATGGGGTGTTGGGGGCAGGTGACTAGGTTTGGTTTAGTCTAGAGTAGGGAAGAGGCAAAAGGCAGGGGAAAAAAAAGTAGGCCAACCAGAAAAAAAGCTAAAAGTAGGGAGTAGTTATGACCCAAACCATTTCAGTCTAGTCTTTTTCCTACTTGCAAGATCTGAATACAGTAAGAAAATCAGATTTTCTAAGCTGGAAGAGGCTTTGGAGATCATCTCGTCCAACATCCTTATTTTATAGAGGAAACAGGCCAAAGAGATGAAGTGACCACTCTCACAAGGCCACATCACCAATGAGGGGCAGGGCCAAGACTCATTTTCACTTCACACTGAGTCTGGTCAAGCAGTCCATCCTCATGTCCCATAGCGACTCTCCACGTGATTCAGGAGTAGGGTCTTTTGGCGGTGATAACACCACACAATGGATGTACTTGGTCTGCATGTGGACCGAGGGGAGAAAGGGTGGGGAAGCAAGGTGGATGATGATCCGTGCCTGAAATAAAGGATTCCGTACCTGAGCATCCCAAGTCAAATGACTTAATCAGCGACTTCACAGTAGCCGCTGACTCTGAAGGCGTCGGCGAAGCTCTGCTCACACAGACCCCTTGCCACCGGCCAGGGCCGTCCATTTCTGGGGAATCTGGCTCTTCATTTACAGGCCTGTGTGTGAAAGGCAGAACAAGATCAGTAAGGAGAGACCCAGCGGTGGGAAATGGAAGTTTCTGCAAGAGACAAAGAAATAAAGATGAGAATACAAGCAGAAATGGGGGGTGGGGTGGGATTTCAGCTCATTCTTTCTCTTTGCCAGTTGGACCCACTGTGTCAGGAAATTATTTTGGGGGCCTATTATCTACTTATAAATAAGATAGCATTTCTCTTGAGAAATTCCTTGGGCCGGGCCCAAAATCGCGATTCTATGTATAGATATAGCCAGCTGTGTCCACCACAATAGCGCTAGACTAAACAAGCCTCTGGGAGGGTGCTTTAGGTCTGCAGGTGAGGACTGGTTTCCTGCCTTGTTCGAGCTTCCTGCTACCTTAGTGCCAACTTTGCATCGGTCAGCATTACAGAGTCACGGAATGTCAGAGCTGGGGAGAGACCCTGGAGATCATCTTGTCCGGCCTGATTTTTCAGAGGGGTAACTGAGGCGAACGAAGTGACTTGCTTTAAGGTCACACGGCAGGGCCAGGGCTAGAATCCAGAATTCTGGTCCAGTGCCTTCCACCGTACCGTGTCGAGGCAAGAAGCTAGCTGGACGTGGACAAAGCATCCAGAGGGAGAGCGTCCTGCTTGTTTATGTTGATAAACACTTTGGAGGCTTAAAATGTGAAGGATGTACTAATAATCTGGGCTCAAATGATTCTAACAGCTCCCAGGCTTCAGCCATTTAATTGCTGGTCCTTACATCCCTTGCCTTCCAACCCTACCCCAGGCCCAGTTCTCTCTTTTGTATCTCTAACCCCATCACGCAGTTAACTAGATATTCAGAATAAAGGAGCCAGAGAATGTAGGAGCCAGAAGGAACCTTAGTAGAGAACAGTTAGTCCAACCTCCCACCCAGCACACATCCATTCACACTCATTTTGGAGATGAGGGAACTAAGTCCAGAGAAATGGGCAAGTGACTTGCCCAAGGTCACACTGTAAGTAGCAGAAACAACACTGAAACTCAAACCTCCTTACTCCATGTGGAGTGTATTTTTATCATGCCAATGTCTTTCTCTCTCCCTGGAAACTATCTAATCAACAAGCATTTATTAGGTGCCTATTATATCCCAGGGAGGCAGCTAAGAGTGCCAGGCCTGAAACCAGGAAGGTCTGAGTTCAAATCCAACCTCAGATATTTACTAGCTGTGTGACCCTGGACAACTCACTTCACCCTGTTTGCCTCAGTTTCCTCATCTGGGGAAGGAAATGGCAAACCACTCCTGTATCTTTGCCATGAAAACCCAAATGGGGTCACAGAGAGTCAGACATCACTGACTGGACAGCCACCACAACAAGATATCCCGGGCACTGTGCTAAGCTCTGGGATGACAAAAAGAGGCAACAGACTGTCTGGAAGCTTACAGTCTAAAGGGGGAGACAAGAGGAAACCTCTGTCAAAACAAGATAAAAACGGGATAAACTGGAGAATATCTCAGAGGGAGGGTTAAGGGTGAGGAGAAGGAGGAAGGGCTTCCTGCCGGAAGCAGGGATTTAGCTGGGACTTGAAGGATGCTGGAAGATGAGGAGGGACAATGCATTTTCCAGCACGGGGGACAACGAGTGAAACTATCTGGAGTCAAGAGATGGAGTGCCATGTGGATGAAAAGTGAGGAGGCCAGGGTTACTGGACTCCAGGCTAGGAGGTAAGAAAGGAGGAAGGGCATCGCTTAGTAAGGGCTTTAAAAGCCAATGGAGGACTTTATATTTGGTCCTGGAGGTAGGGCATTGCTGGAGTTTATTGAGTGGGGGTAACATGGTCACACCTGAGCTTTAGAAAGACCAACTTGACAGCAGAGTGGAAGGACAGATCGGAAGGAGGAGAGAACTGGGACAGAGGCCAACCAGCAGGCTATGTATGGTAACAGTCCAGGTGTGAGACGATAAGGGCCTGTGCCATCTATTAATAATAACTAACATTGAAATTGCTCCTTTAAGTTTGCAAAAGCACTAACTGTACGTATGCATTGGAACCTGGGAGGCATTATTATCCCCATTTTACAGATGAGAAGACCGGAAGACTTGCCATAGTACACACAGCTGGTCATTAGCTGAGGCTGGATTTGAACACAGACCCTGACTTCTGCTCCAGCAGCACCCTATCCCCTAAGAAACTTCACGGATCATGATGGACTGATCTTATGGTACTTTACTCCTCCGAAAAATGACTTATGGTGAAGATCGGGAGGTCAGTTACCAGCAGAGAGAGGGGAGATGACTCGGGTTTCTATTCCTGACAATATCCAGGGAGGTCTTTAATGGAACTGGCTACTTGTCTTTAACTAATTCACTTAGGGTACTTCTGTGCCTGTTTGAAATGCAGGCCATCCCTGCAAGGCAGATGGGTTTGGAAATCCATCCTAATTCCATTCATTTTCCAGTAATCCAATAAAAAGAAAGTTCTGAGTATTGCCCTCCCCCGCAGCATTCTGATGATTTAGTCCAATCTCCTTCAATTATCCAAAATTTGCCATTTGTCTTTGCATCCCAAGTGCCTAGCACAATGCCTTGCCCAGAACAAGAGTTTACTAAATGCTTGCTGAATCAGTGAATGAATAAAAAAATCTTCCACTGTTTATTAAAATAACAACAGCAGCAACAAAAAGCTGAGAACTCACTTGGATTTAATTTCTAATACCAAAGCTAATTCCTTCCCATGAATCTGAATAAAATCAAAATTGCTGTTCTCAATGTCCAGTAGGAATATTTTAGCCCACTCACTGTCTGAAGGTACTGTTAGAAAGTATGTTCCAATAAGACCACCAGAAAAAGACTTTTTTAAAGGCATCATTGGGAAGAGATTCTACAAATTATTTAGGAAACATTTTTTTTAAGCTGACCCTTTGTTTGGGGTAGGGAATTCCTGTTGAGGAACTTCCTCTCTCAAGACAGCTAGGCATTTTCTCCATAACTTAAGTCTGACAGAGTCACTATATCTGAGTCAGGATTTGAACCCAGACCTTCCTAACACCGAGGTTGGCTCTCTAGCCCCTATACCACACTTTAAAATAAAGTATCCACCAAATCATTCCTTCTACACACTGCCATCCCTCGAAGGAGTAAACCAAAGATTTATCATCATGGAACTATGGAATGAGTATCATAACTGGAGGGGGGCCTTTATATTATATTATATTATATTATATGCTATATTACATATTATAGAGGTCTAATCCAATCTTCCTATTGTCCTCTTTCTAGAGAAGAGAAAACTGAAGTCCCCAGAGGGACTTGTCCAAGGTCACAACACAGCAAGTGGTAGGGCCAGGATGAGAACCTAGGTCTAATGGAATGAAGATAAACCAAATTTTGAAATGAATAAGCACGAAAAAAAAGAGATTATAGATTTAAGAGCACCAGTGGCTTTTTCTGATTCTTAGAATCACAAGCTAACAAAGCTGGAGAGGCCCTCAGAAGTCATACAGTTAAACTTGGGCCAGAGTTCCTTTTGTGACACCTTGGACAAATGGCCGTATCACTTGGGCTTGAAGGCTTCCCTCCCTCGAGGGACCCTGCTACCTTCTGAGGGCAGCCCCTTCTACTCTGGGAGAGCTCAGGATTTCTCCTGACATTAAGGCTAAGCTCCGTTCTACCCCACTCATTTCTTACAAAACTAAAAATCTAAAAATTGTTTGATACTTTAAGAGACGTGAACTAGAAGATATTCTTTATACAGGCAGCATCCCAACCCTACTTTTGAATTTTAACTAAAAACACAAGTGTTTCTAAATTAACATGTTCTATTCTCTGAAGGCCTAGTTTTCTTTTATCAAAATGAATTAGACACAAAATCAGTGATTTCTTTACCTGCTTCCTCCTTACCCCCTTCTTTCTTCTTTGTACCCTCAGAACCTAGTATATAATAAGTGCTTAATAAATGCTTGTTGACCGGTTCTTATTCTCACAAGGAAACTGTCTCTGTTCCCATCTGAAATCTGTAAGTCTGCCCTACAACATTCCATATAGTCAGGGAAAATAGAATCTACCAACTATAGCCCTAGTCTCTCCCCTCCCTCTCCTTCCAATCTTCTGGCTTCTCCTGGAAATGCAGCTTGCTGGCAGGATTAAGGATGGGACCCTGGTAGCCTCTGTCTCAGGCTGCCTCCTTTCCGTGCTCTGCTCCCAACACCTTGTTTTTTATAAAAAACAAAAAACAAAACCCCCGAAGGGTCTTCCCTTTAAAAACACCAAAATTACAGACAAGTGGCTAATGATTAAACAGCACTCCAGAGGCTACGTGAAACAGGGCCAGGTTTATTTATCACTTCACTCTATAATCTTCACATAGAAAAGCCAGTAGCAGATACAGACAGTACAAGGAGGCCCAAAGGGCCGGGTGTAGATGAGCTGCTCATTCATGTCACATATGAAAGCATCGGGTACCCTTCTTGGCGTGCGGTCACTCTGAGCATCCCCCTCCTAGGGAGATGGCAAAGTGCACGGCCTGGTACCCACCATAGGACAAATCGAGGCAGTTTCTGAAACACATGTGCAGAGGCATCAGAAACCTTCCTTCTGATGGCCCAGAGAAATGCTTTAGTGATTCTCTCTTCCCAAGGAAAGTTTCCCTGACCATACACTTGCCCTGAGAAGGAGCTATACACACTTTGACCCTACCCGACATTATGGTTGGTGGGCAATGACTCTTGACCCATGCACTGAATAATTAACTGCTGCAAAAAAATTAAATTAAAAAAAGCAAAAGCAAAACAAACCAAACTCTGTTTGGCATTGCTTGCTATTGGCCAGGCCCTCAAATGAATGGGACGGGAGGTTTCTGACTATTGGGAGTTGCTGCATTCCCTCCAGATCTTCACAAAGGCACCACTAACACACTCCAGAGAAGTTTTCACCACCTAGTTCAAGCCTTGTTCCGCTCAGGGTCCAACATCGCCACCTAGTGTATATGCCATTAAAAAAACCACCCTTATGGTCCAAGGCAGGTTGGCTCCATCCATTTGTTGCCTCTGACTTTCATTAAGGGAAGCTTAATCTCATCAACTCTCTTCTTTCTGTTTGCTCAACTACATCCTCTGCTGGCCATCCATTGCTATCAACTCTTGCATCCATGCTACGATCCATCGGAAAAACTCTTGGAAATCAGGAGTGGGTGTGTTATGTGGTTCATCACAGTGCAAGGGAGGTACGGAAGAGGAAAGTAGGATGGGGAGGCCAGACAGCTTTTTGGCTATGTCCAAAGTGAGTCTTTACATTATGGCTTCATTTTGTTTAAAGTATTGTGAATTCTTGGAATATTCATGTTAAAATGGAAATAGAAAGAAAAAAAATACCCACACACGTGCCAAAATAAAATGAACAAAAAACCCCCTGGTCTTGGGCTGTCCGCCATGCTGGAATTCCTATGTTACTTTTTTTTTTTCTTTCGTGAAGATGAGTGATGGGGGAACGAATGAAATTCCAATTCACAAGCGCCTGGCCGTTTGCTTCTTCTTAGGATGATCCTGCGACATCCTGGAAAAGGGGGCTTTGGCATTCTCCTTCCTTGTGGTACCTCCAGCTCTTGAAACTTTTCACTCGCCTCCTGTGTGTGCCAGGGGGATAATGTATCCAAAGAAATTTCTTGTTTTCATCTCAAAAAGAAAACCTGTTGCATCTTGGGAGAAAAGGGACTGAAGAAAAGGATGACGGCTGTTAAGGCTGACCAGGGCGGTGACTCCATCCACAATGGGGCGTAACACAAACAGACTGCATTCCCACGGTATGAGATGGTGGGAAATAACTTTTGGCTCTTGGTAAAGAAATGCTCTTTTTCTAGAAAGATCCCCCCTTCAGGCAGAAGAGACTGTAGTGTCCAGTCATGGCAAGATCAGGTCTTTCTGTCTTTTTCTTGCTCCAGGCTGTGCTAGCTGGCAGAGACCAGGGCACTGTGAAAACAGAAGAAAAAAATGGGAAGGGGAGGGATGGTAAAGACATCACACAAAGTGAAGAGATCTCAGCTTTACGGCTTCCAGATCAGGGTGAGATTGGAAATACCTTATCTGAGGGAAGGGGAAAAAAAACCTGTTACTAAAAGACAGTCTAACTGAGGTTCTTCTCTCTGTTCCATAAACCACCACCAATGCCAAAGCATGGAGCCTTCCCACTGGGTCCCCACCAGTGAACGATTATGCTGAGAGGGCATAGCCAAATTTTTAAAAAGTCAAGGTTATTTGGAGTAGAATAAGCCAATTTAGGCTGTGGCTTATGTAGTCCGCTATTGTCTTGGAGGTCTGGAGGGTCTACAGCTGGGGTTCTAAACCTGGAGTCTGTGAACTTGATTTAAATATATATGTATACATATAAACATACACACATGTGTGTGCATGTATGGATGTGTATTATATTTATAAGTGTATATATTATATATAATAATAATATGTTCTATTATTATGCCCAACCTATGGTAGAGTTTTCTGAGCTCACATTGGTCTGATCAGCCATGGTAAAGACACACTGTACCTTGACCCCAACACTGTGATGTCATTTTTGTTCTCTTGGAGAACGGACAACCAACTAATATTATATTATAAATAAGTGTTTGTGTTTGTATTTGTGTGTGTGTGTGTGTGTGTAGTTTGTTTTTTGAAGGCAATCAGAGTTAAGTAACTTGCCCATGGTCACACAGTAAAGCTGAATTTGAACTCAGGTCCTCTTAACTCCAAGGCTCTTATCTTCTGCACCACCTAGTTGCCCTCTATCTTTTTACAAAATATTACAATATACATGTAACCAAGGGAACCAATTATATTGGCATATGGTCATATATTTACATGGATAAATATATGTAACTATGTAAAATATATTTAATTGCATATGTAAACATATTTGTATTTCAATATAATTGGCTTTCTTTGTAATCCAAGAATTTTATGTATTGAAAAACATGATTGTGAGAAGGGGACAGTAGGCTTCACCACACTGACTGTTCATGAGGTCCATGACACAGAAAAAGTGAACACCTAACCTGTGGAATCAGAGTAGACAAGAGTTTTTTAAAAAGGGGGGAAGAGATCGTTTTATCCCTTTAGTCTGAAATCTCTGAAGAACCTGAAGAAAGCTAGGTCTACAATCCCATTACTACAGAGATTCGAAATACGTGTGTGTATGGATACATCTCCAGATTAACAGCTGTATCTATCTGTCTGTCTGTCTGTCTATCTGGAGCGAATCCATGAGTTCATTTGTGTAGGGGACTCACAGTGAGGAAACTCTCTCCACCGATGCATGTGGGCATTTGCCCTTTGCATCTCCCATGCATGTAGCAACTGCGTCTGTGATTTCATCAAGGTAGGGGACTCCAGGTATGGAAATAGCCTGCAGGGACCCAGAAGAATGCCCTCCTGATTTGAGAGCTCCTAATAAGGGAGGGCAGGGGAGATTTCATTTTAGTCTCTATAACCCTGTCACATATTCAGTGCACAGGTATTTTATGACTGATTATCGTCTGTGTCAGAGGCAGGGACTAAAGGAGAAGGGCTTTGTTCCAAGAAAAGATCTTTCTACATTCTTCTCAGAGGGGAGACTTTCAGTGTGTGTGTGTGTGTGTGTGTGTGTGTGTGTGTGTGTGTGCATGCGTGCGTGTGTGTGTGTAAATATACACAAACTGCAGTGACTCTTCTGGGGTGGGGGCAGAGCTCCCCAGGGGACCCTCTCCCCTCTTTCAAAGCCTCATCCTTGGAGGAGCTGGGGCACGGTCCGAGGCAGGGTCAAGGATTTACCTCCATCTTGCTCGTCTCCCCCTTTTTGGCGGCAGGAGAGCTGCCGAAAGCTCGGTCAGACACAACAGCTGCAAGAAAGACACAGAAGGGGCCACACACTGGCGCACACAGACCGGACACCGGGGCTTCGCACAGACGCAGACGGACAAGGTGGAAGCTTAGTTTCGGGAGAGTTCGTGTGTCGCGTGCTGTCTGCCAGGCTGTGCACTTGAGAAGCGACAAGAGGAAGGAATGTACGGGGAAAAGAAAGAAAGAAAGATAAAGAAGGAAAGAAACAGGGGCCCGTGGGAGGGCCGAGCTGGTCACTGTGAATTTCGGGCTTTATTTTAAATGACCCATGCCGGTGATGGCATCGTGATTCATGCCTTGGTTGGCATAATTTGTATTCTTCCCTTGGTTACAAAGGAGGGATGATGGCTGGGAAGGAAAAAGGGGGCCTATTTGGAAATAAATCTGATATAAAAACAAAAGCCATCCAGAAAAACTTTTAAAAAATGAACCGAAACTATAGGCAATAAAAATAAATAAAATCTTGGTAAACAGTTTTTAAAAATTCACTCTTAGTGCTGGGGAAAAACAAACAAACAAACAAACATTGCTTTAACATAATTATTTCCCCTGACCTCCCTTCTTGGATATGGATCTGATACCATATGATAAAGATGCACATGTATGAACCCAGAAAAAATGATGGTTGGTCATTTGGAATGAGAGAAATACATCTTAAAAGCTACCATGCTTTTGGAATGGGTACAGGTGTTACTGTTGTTCAGTCATTATGACCCTATTTGGGGTTTTCTTGGCAAAGATACAGGATCAGTTTGCCATTTCCTTCTCCAGCCCATTTTATAGATGAGGAAACTGAGGCAAACAAGGTGAAGTGACTTGCCCAGGGTCACACAGCTTGTCAGTGTCTGAGGCTGGATTTGAACTCATGAAGAGGAAACTTCCTGACTCCAGGCCTGCCACTCTAACTACTGCACCATGTTAGCCAGGAGAGCTTCCCTAACATATGTTAGGCTCATGCTTAAAAAGAAAAGAAAAACCTTTTGGTGGCTTATTAGAATTTGGGGCAAGGTTCTTAGCCTGGGGACCATAAATTTGGTTTTAAAAAAATATTCTTATAACTATTTCAATATTATTGGTTTCCATGAATTTTATTTGATGCAATGAAAAACATGATTCTGAGGAGTCTAGTCCACAGGCTTCATCACACTACCTGCCAAAGGGACCCATGATGCTTTCATGGCTCCTATATAGAGATCAGCCAGGCCAGAAAGCTCAGCCAGTCTTTAAATGGTTAAAGGTTGATTTGTTTTTCCTATGTCTTTCTTCTTGCTGTCTCAAATTAGGATAAACCATGATGCAAAAGTTCAGGAATTTAATCCTCACCCCCTATCTGCTCGGAGATACCTGCTTCTGGATGATTTGGGGTTTCTAATAGTGAGCAAGTTGGGCTGGCCAGATCTTCTGATGGGTCAAAGAGGACAGGTGAAGGAACATTAACAGAGTTGTCCAAACAAGGGGTGAAGGTGTGTATGGGAAGCCAGCAGTGCCAATGGCTCCTGGCTTTCATGGCCAGAAAACATCTCAGCAGCTGAAAATTCCTCCCCTATCCTCCAGAAAACCACGTTAGAGAAAAGTGGCCAAAATGACAGCTCAGAACTAAAGAACCATTACTAGAAGAAAAGGTGAGGTTAGTGGTGTGGACGATGGATTCAATTAATGGGAAGTGGGGGGGGGCACACCATGCCATGGAGGGGGATGAGAGACCATGGCCCACTGGAGTGTTCAGGAGAGAGGGGCTGCCTCAGTCTACCACTGCTAGCTCCCTGCCTCTAAAACTGGACAGTTACAGGCTACACCTGTTAGTGAAATCACTGGCAGAGGAAGTGCCTACCAATGCAGGTCACCACCTTCTTAGAAATTTCCCTGGAGGCACTGAGAGCTTAAATAAGTTGGCCAGGGTCCCATCAGCAGCACGTGTCAGAGAAACATCTTAGGTCTTCCTGGCTCTAAGATATGAGAAGTTATGTACGCCATTTCAATTTCTTATCTTAATCACAATTATTTACTTTTGTCAAATAGCTACCAACCTCTGTTGCTTTTATCTTGCTAAAGCCTGCAAACACAATCAACAGCACCCTTGAAATTCAGCACCTTTGGGTAAAGTCCCAGTTTCCCTACCCTAGTTCCTACTTTGCCCTTTTACCTCTCTCTGGGGTCACAAGAGGTTTAGCAGGCTAAATCATTTCAGCAACAAATACTCGCTTGTACCCAGACCCAGAGATTTAAGCAACATCTCTGCATAGCTTGTCCATGCGTCTGTCTCAGCTGTCATCATGACATTCCCAGAGAGGTCGCCTTTCGCAAAATTGGAAAGTGAATGAGTTGGTCAGTGTTTTTGGTCTGAGGGCGCCTTCCTGGAGGTTCTTACCTTTCTTTCAGAGGCTGTGCTTGGAAGAATTCTCCGGGATATTTTCTGCAAGTTTTCTGGCTGTGCCTGAACCAAGAATGATTCATCCATGCCTCACTGGACAAAGGCTACAATTCAGGGTTCCAGCCAAGAATTCATTTAGCAAGAGTGGAAATGCTAAAGTAGCTGCAGCAGGGCCCCTGGGGACCAGGCCGGGCTTGGCTTCTTGCTTCCCGTGGTGCCTTCAGGAAGCGGCCGAGCCATCGTCAGCCTCTTTGGGGCAGCCACCTCTCAGGAGGAGGGCATTTTGCCAAAGGGACTTGCCATCAGACAGGAAACCATCCATGGGAGGCACTGTCTGATGATCTGCCAAAGGCAGGGCAGAGATCAACGCAACAAGACGCAAGGGGACGCAGGGAGGCTCAAACCAAGTATGTCACATTCAAGGGGGGGGGGTACAGCCCAGAAACTGGGGGCTGGAGGGGGGACCTTTCATGATATGAGAATTAGCCTTGGGAGGGTTGAAGAAAGCATCCTGCCATCCAGTGACCATGAGTCTGAAGGCTGAGGGTGTCCTAAATTAAGTCCTAAAGAGTACATCTGTATTTAGAGATCTCTACTCTGCTAGAATTCTAAGGCTCCATTCATCTACTCTTGCCTGCTTTCTATAGGTTATGATACAAATGAAGCTCTTTCTAAAGAACTCCTGGGCCTTCTCTATCTCCAAGACTCATCTCTTACTATTTCCTTCACCTGCTATCATCTCATGTTATTATACATATATGTATATTCATGCATGTATATATGCACATATAGGGATTAAATGTGCATATCTATGTGCACTGTGTATATATGTACAAATGTACATGTCTATATACACACACGTATGTACAGATCAGAACATTATCTCCCTGGTAGAGTGTAAGCCCTTTGAGGGCAGAGCACGTTGTTTCATTGCTGTCCTTGTCTCTCCAGAACCCTGCACATAATAGGTGACCTGTAATTGCTTACTGAGTGACTAATTCGGTATTATTGGGCATTGGAAGTTAGGCCTTTGGGTTCTATTTCAAAAACAGAGTGGAAAAGCAAGACAGACAGACAAATAGAGAGGCAGACATATAAAAGCCAACAAAGATAGGCCCCATAATTAATAGCACACCTTGCTTGTCAGGGGGATACAATCTGGCTCGGTCTCCCCCATGATTTCCCTCGGTGGGATGGAAGCCAGTGGTTAAGGAGTGACTGAAATCATGAGGCTACTTCTGAGGGACTCTTGTGTGTTTATTCCAATAGAGTCAAAGACCCTTGAGGACAGGGGTTGATACCTCCTGTGGTGGTGTATGGTACCAAAACAGGGACTTATTAAATTGTTCTTAACTTATTACTTTTTCTTCCTCCATTTCACCTTAATCCTTCTCTAGAAATCGATATACTAAACACGAGAATTGGAAAATAAGAACAATGAGGGGGCCAATTAACTCAGACCCCTAACAGACCCTAACAGAACCTATTGTTCCATTCTCTAAAGTCTCCAAAAGTCATGAAAATGGAAACTGAGATGCTAAGGTCATCGACTGAGGGCTGGAAGGGGCCTCAGAGAACATCTAAGCCAATGCCCTCATTTGTCAGATAAGGAAATTGAGGTCCATTTGTTGGACTCCAGCGTCTCTCCCGCTGTTCTCTATTGCCTCCCAAATTAGTTCCCCAGTAAACCCCCACTTTGGACTCTGCCAATGAAAGGAAGGGGTCAAATTCTGCAGCCTGTTTTCTGTGTCAAATGAATGCCACAATCTGAACCTTGAAAAAAAGAGAATGACTCCCAATAATTTCCTGAAATCAAGGACCCCAAAGTAAGAACACTTATTCCTGACCATAAAAAGTAAAACTGAGATTTTATTAGTCCCATGTTAAGTGCAAAATAATGTCTTAAAGAATTTTATTTTTAATACAGTCATCAATGTCCATCTCCTCTCCGGAACCAGCCTCTCTTTCCCTCTTGTACAGGTACAAGAGTTTTATGGGATGGAGTATGTTCAGTCTCTCCTGCTCAAAGACACGAGGGGTAGCTATGTCAAGCCCTGCTAAGATCACTCCCTAAGTCATAATTTCCCTGATTTATAAATAATGTTGATTTCTTCACTGGAGCAGTCTCCTGTTGAGGAACTCTCTTCTAAAGCTGATTAAATGCGCCTTGTCTGGAATTTAGTCTTTGAGAGCCGCCCAGAGCACTTAAGGGTTAAATAATTTGTCCAGGGTCACACAGTCAAAGGTGCGACCGACTTGAACCCAAAGGGACCTTTCTGACTCCAAGGCTAGCTGTTTATCAACTGCAAATAATGGATTTCTTCCATAGTCTCCCTTCTCATTTTTGAATGGAATAGGCCATTTTAAGAGGTCTTATTCTGATTCATTTGGGTAGCTCTAGAAAATGAGTGGGACCCAAAGGAGGAAGGACCAATTCTTTCATGAGACACCTGCCCTGTCTGAGAACCATCACAAATCTCCCTCGTAGGGCAGAGCCAGAACACAGAGGCGCTACTCTACCTAGAGCTATGGGAAGTATCAAGATGGAGGGAAGGACATGAGGGCCAAGGTCTATCCCCCCCCATAGGGAGCATCCTTGGCTAGATCCCCCAAAGGCACTTTTCTGACCAGAAGCTGCTGCGGTTCCCCTGGCCTGGTGAGTGATAGCCAGGACCTAGTCCCTGGGGGGCTGGCAAAGGGAAACCCAGAAAGAGACAGAGAACATCTCATAGGGAGAGCAGGCCCAGCCTCCGAGTCGAGCCTCAACTACATGCATGTTAGTGCTCAAGGAACCAGAGCCCTGGGCACGGACCAACCTGCTGCTCCCCTGCACGGCCCCCAGCTCCTTCTGGAGCTTGGCGTTCTTCTCCTCTTCCTCCAGCAACTTGCGCTTGACCGTCCGAAGCTCCTGCTGGGCCTCACACTTGATATCGTTGGCCACCACCACCGCAGTCTGGAGGTCGGCTTGGAAACGCCTCCATTCCTCTGTCTCCTCCTACGGGTGCAGAGGAGAGAGGTGGAGAGTCAGGAGCCTGCTAGGTGTGAAACCCACCTGAGGTTCCTGTCCTTTGTCCTCTATGACCATGGGGCCCTAGATCAAGAGCCACAGGGGGCCTTGGAGGTCATCTAGGCCAACTCCCTTCTTGGGTAGAGGAGGAAACTGAGTCCCGAGTCAGAAGGGAAGCCAGAGGCCATCAGGTCCAGCCCCCTTATTGGACAGTGGAGGAAACTGAGTCCCAGACACCAAGTGACTTCCCCTAAGTTATAAATAGGATCTGAGGAAGAGACCTCAGAGGTCATGTGGTCCACTCTCCTCATCTTACAGCTGAAGAAGCTGCAGCAGTGGTCACCCAGGCAGTGAGAATGCTCGGGCCCCGGGGGCGGCTTTGTGCTGCATGGCCTCCCAGTCACAGAGAAAGATGACACATTGGCATAGGAGCAGAAAAGAACACCCAGGGTTAGAGTCATGGTCCTTGGATTCAAATCCTGACCTTGCAATGGAAATTATATATCTTGGATTGGAAGTTGGAGGCCCTACATTTAAATATCACTTATGATCATACCTGTATGACCTTGGGGAAATTAATATTCAATCCTAAGGAACTCAGTTTCCCCATTTGTAACATGAAAGGGTTAATCTAGATGGAGGTACCCTCCAACTCTGAATCTATGATCTTATGACTTTTGTGAACTTAGGCAAGTCACTTAACCTCAGGGTCTCAGTTTCCCCATTTGTAACAGGAGGGGTTAGTCTAGATGGCCTTGAAGGCCCCTTCCCATGATTAGCCAATGATCTTATAATCATGTGACTTGCATAGTACAGGAAAAGCCAGTGCTTATACTTAAGGATAGAGAAAGAGGAAAAGAAGATTCTTTTCTTCCTGACAGATACTTGGACAATTTCTTGGGGCTGCTTTTTAAGGAGGCTCGTGAGTCTTTTTTTTTTTTTAAAGAGCCACCTGAAACTTTTGTACAAATTAAATGTTTATACAACAGATAGCCTTTCATGAAGGAATTAAACATGTTCCCAAAGATTTGCTCAAGTCTACAGAACTCTTATCATGGCATGGCTTCCATTTCTTAGAAATTCCTTCTTTGTTATGTAATTATTATGTCTACTCTTGGCCCTGCAGAAAGAGTTGAAAAAATGTACCTCTTTTCCTTTTTTATTATTTGTTTTTTTGCAGAGGTGGGGGACTATGGTGTGGCACATGGTATACGCTATTAGCCTGGGTTTGAAATATTTGTCAGTTTTAATGAACCACGTTCTTTGCCTTTTTCTTTTTTGTTACAAGACACAGATCCTGGGGGTCAGGGAATGAAGTGAGGTGAACATAGAAATACAGGGGGGTGTAAAAACAAAACAAAACGATAGAAATTTTTAAAAGCTATTTTAAATTAGGTCCCTCCACCTCCACCCTCTCAAAAGAACAAATCCTAGCCATGCAATCTGAAGGGAACGCCCTGATCCCTTCCTTACTTTAATAATGACTGATGCCTTCTCGATGAATTGTTCTTTTATCTGAGTTCTTTCTTAGCTAGATACATAAATTACTAAGCTAAGCTTGTAGGAGCCCAGCGCCCAGCTCTGCCCAGCACAGGCGGATTCCCACAAGGAAATCCAGCCTAACTGAGCAATCATCCACTAATTCTACGTGAGCTCAGTTTCACCTCTCATTAAGTACCTACAGCATACAGATTCCTGTGCTTTGGCTGTGGGGGAAATGACCCAAGGCAGTGACCAGAGCTGAAGGGACCTCAGTGACCTCATCGTACCGATGAAGATGTTGCCTGCTCGGTCACCCATAAAGGAAGCGTCAGAGGCTGGACTTGAACCCGGGTCCTTTGACCATGAAGCCTCGATCTCTCTACAGCATGTTGGTTCATCTTAGGGAAAAGTGGCTAAATTCTGCTTGTGACACATTGATCTGGAAACGACACTGAGCAATCTACGTGGAGATGACACACAAGCCTGGCCTGCCTCGCCCTCTCTCCTATAGTTCAACTGCTAGTCACCTCTCAGTGGAAGGGAATCCTGATCCTGCTCTAAAGACAGGACTCAAACCCCCAGAAACCCCCCAACCAAAGGGCCCATTTCAGTTCTATATACCATCTTGCTACTGAGAGGCGCATGCCCTGCCCCCTTCCCCTCCCACCACCCCAGCCATGGAGACGCAGCAGTCACTGGACAGAGTCAGGATGTCTGGGTCCTTCCTCCAGCCTCCACCATTAACTATCTGGGTGAGCTCCAGAAAACACTTTCCCTGGCTGGCACTCGGTTTTGAGGAAGCTGGACCATCGACTTTTAGCCCAGATAAATCTGTATCTTTACGTCTTCTTTGGCCATCCCAACCATGGGCTCTCTACCTTGTCCAGCTATCTCCCTTCCCTTCTTTCTTTTGCTGTCTGGCTCAGAGGTGGGCTCCCTGCAAATAACTTTAAAGCCTGCAGAGGTGAATGGCTAGTACCTTTCCCCCAAATCTTCTACAGTGGGTTGCTTGTCTTCCTCTGATTTAATAGCTCTTGGTAGTGTGCTCCCCACCTTTTCCCCACTGAATTTTTAATTATCTCAAATATCCTAATTATTAATCAGGTTAATTCTGGAGACAGCTAAATGGCTCAGTGGATAAAGCACTGGGCCTGGAGTCAGGAAGACCTGAGTTCAAATCCAGCCTCAGATATTTACTAGCTATGTGACCCTGGGCAAGTCACTTAACCTGTGTTTGACTTAATCCACTGGAGAAGGAAATGGCAAACCACTCCAGGATCTTTGGCCAGAAAGCCTCATGGACAACAAGGTCACAAAGAGGTGGACATGACTGAATAACAACAACAAATATGGGGACAACCATGTTCTGTCCGTTCATAAAGAACCTTGAAGTATGTTCTAAAACATGCAGACATCCCAAAGGCTGAACAGGCCGCCAGTCACTGAGCCTCACTCAGGTGCCATTTTGGATTTCCAGAAGGTGACATTGTAGGGAAAGGGATAAGGATGGGGAGGAGGAGCCCTGATGGGTCACTGCCACAGGGAATCCATCTACCACTGGAGGTCTGCACCTTTTCCACAGTTTATAGTCTCAGAGAAAGGCTCCTTGATTTGGGCTCAGTGAGTTTCTACAAAAAGATCTCATAATTGTATTTCAATATAATCGGTCTATTTTATGTCTTATGCATTTTTTAATGCACTGAAAGGCTCCATAGGCTTCTCCAGACTGCCTGCCCAAGGGATCCAGGACACACAAAAAAGGTTGAGTCGCTTGGGCCATGAAAGTTAAATGACTGGCCCAGAGTCACACAGGTAGTAAATGTAAGAGGCAGGACTTGAATCCCAGGCCCTCCTGGCTGTTACTCACTACTGTCTCTATTAGGAGAAAGGGAAAGCTAAAGAGAAGAGCAAAGCAATTTAAAGATACTGGAATCTAATTCTCAGGGGGCTCGAGGGGGCTAGTACCCATTTACCAGGGCCTGGCATGTCCTGTGCTTGCAGCACTCCTGACCTTTATTTGCTTTGTCAAAGCCTTCAGCTGCCGCTCCAGGTCCAGCTTCTGTTCCTCAAGCTTCATCACGTTATCTAGAGAGAAGAGGGGAGCGTTAGAGAGGTGGCCTGGGAAGGCCAATCAGGCAGCAAAGAAGCGTCGTGAGTCACTTGTGATTTTAGACCAACAGGCCTTCAAAGCTCCAAATGACCAGTGACATCACTCCAGATTCTTACCGCTCTAAAAAACTGGCCTTTGCTTTTGAGTGGGGGGCAAAAGGTGCTAGTTCTGTAAGAAATGGGGGGATGGGAGGGTCAAAAACTCCTAGGAAGGTCATTCCTTGGGGCTAGGTCCCTTGGGGCTAGCATAAGGCATTGCAAGCATCCATCCATTTAAAGTGTCTGTTAGGGGCACTTTGCTGAGAGCTGGAGATACAAAACAAAAACAAAAAACAGTCCCTGCCCTCAAGGAGCTGAAACGTTGATGGGAGAGATAACCTGGAAATAGCTAGGTACATACAAGACAGAGAGTAGATGGGAGTTATCCTCAGAAGGGAATGTGCTTGGACCAGGGAGGACTGGAACAGGCCTCTTTGTAGAAGGTGGAACTTGAGCTGAGTCTGGAAGGAGCTAGGCAATCTAAGGGATGGAGATGTGGAGGGAGAGCATTCCGGGCATGGGGATAGCAGGGAAAAGGCAGATGGTTCATTGTGTGTGAGGGGCAGCAAAGAGTAGAGTGTGGCTAAATCCCAGAGTGCATGGAAGGGAATAATGAATAAGATGACTAGAGAGGTAGGATGGGGCTGGGAAATACAAAATAATTTATATTTCATCCTGGTGGGAAGAGGTAACCACTGGAGATGCCCGGGTAAGAGGGTGACGCTCAGACCTAAACTTCTGGAAAATTACATCAACAAGAAACATGGTGTCCATGTGCCCAACTGTGAAGCGACATTCTAGCTACCCCAACACTGACCTGCAATTGTCCCAACGGTCCATCTATGCCTAATAATTAAAGATAATCATGACAAGGGGCCTTAAGGTTTACAAAGAGCCTGACATCTATTAACTCATTTGAGTTTGCATAGCCTTGGTCTTGTTATTCCCATTTTACAGATGAGGAAGGTCAGATAGGCAGACATGCCCAGGGTCACTGAGCTCACAGATATCCGCGCCGGGTCTTCCTGACTCGAAGGCTGGCATTTACCTAGCGCTTTACAAGTTATCTCATCTTATCCTCACAACCATCCTGAGAGCTAGGAGGAGGTTATTAGTATTATCATTCCCACAAAAAAGGTCACGCATCATTTTATTTTATTTTTTAAAGATCTGAGGGGGCAGCAGGGTGTGACGGGAAGAATACAAAATGGCGGCCTGGAGATCTGGAGTCTGGCCCTAGCTCTGGTCTTGGCGCTAACTTGAAATGCCTCCAGAACACGGCCCTCTATTTGTCTGGGCCTCCTTGAGGAAATGACATCAGACTAAGTGATCTCAAGGGTCTCTTTCGATAGCTGACTTCCAACCATCTACAATCATGTGATTAGATGAATTTAAGGCTCCATACTTAATTCAGCAAGCATTGGTTCAGCTCCTTCTGCACATCTGGGCACAGTGTTAGGCTGGGAGGCAGTGTCTGCCTTCAAGGACTTTTGCATTGCATTTCTTCTCCTTCTGGGTCTCTCTGCCTCCACTCAATGGCTAAAGTGATTTTCCTGATGTGTACATCACTTTCCTGTTCCACAAACTGCAGTGGTTCCCTCCTGCCTCTAGGATCAAAAACAAACCTCTCCCGTCATTTAAAACCTTTGACAATCCGACCCCAACCTCCCCTAGAGGAACTTTCATTCTCCTGGGGAGAATATATATTAGGTAAATAAAACCTAACTGGGAGGCCCACCAGGCCAGATGACCTCTTGACATGAATGAATGACATGAACATGAATGGTTCCTTACATAAGTCAAGGCTAGACAAAGCGACTGATTTCTAAAGTCTTATCCAACTCAAAGTCCAAGATTCTAACTGGAGACAGTCAGGTACAGTGAAGAAAAAACTGTGGCCTTTCTGCTGTTCCTTACATAACACTATCTCCCCTCTCCATGCTTTTGCTCTGGCTGTTTGTCATACTGGGAGTGCTATTCCTCCTTGGCTTCATCCCTTCAAATCTCTCTTTTCTCCAAAGCTCAGATCAAGCACGACCTTTCTACATGAATCCTTTCCAGATGCCCTTCCCTCCTCTTACCTCACCTCCAGCTGCTTTTCATCTTCCCCCACTGTCTTAATTATATATATATATATATATATATATATAGCTTTTTTTAATCAAATGCTTTATTAACTTCTAGTTTACATCATTCATTTCTGCGAGATTTTGAGTTATAAATTTTCTCCCTGTTTTTACCCTACCTGCCACCCCAAAATAGCAATCCCACTGGATATCCCCTCCTCCAATCTGCTCTCTCCCGTATCTTTTCCCATACCCCCTTTGACTTTTCCAGTAGGGCATGGTGGATCTCTATGCCCCAGTGCCTGTATATCTTATTTCCCAATTACATGAAAAATAGTATTAATAATAGTGTATATATATATATATTTTTTTTTTTTAACATTTGATTTTAAAACTTTGAATTCCAGATTCATTCCCTTCCTCCCTTGTTGCCCACCCTTACTGGGAAGATAAGCAATTCGGTATAGGTTGTACATGTGTAGCTAATGCAAAACATTTCCATGGCGGATATATTGTAAAAGACTGAATATATTTCCCTCCCTCCTATCCCACCTCCCACTTGTTCTATTCTCTACTTTGATCCTGTCCCTTTTCAAAAGTGGGTGCTTCCAACTTCCCTGCCCCCCAGCCTGCCCTCCCTTCCATCATCCTCCCTCTCATCCCCTTTCCCCCTACTTTCCTGTATGGTGAGATACCCTATTTAGTGTGTATGTCATTCCCTCCCTAAGCCAAATTCAATGAGAATAAGGTTGACCCATTCCCTTTTGCCTTCCTGTTCTTCCCCTCCATTGTAACCATTTTCCTTTGCCTCTTCTATATGAGATATTTTACCCCCATTCTGTCTCTCCCTATCTCCTCTCATTATATTCCTCTCTCACCTCTTAATTTCACCTTTTAAGTATCATCCCTTCCCATTAAATTGGTCTTGTGCCCTCTATCTATGTATACCTGTACACATATATACACACAATCACATATGTATTCATACACCCATATACCCTCCTATATAGACATATATGTATGTATATATATACACATATATCTATCTATATAAATGCATATATTTCTATTCCCTTCAACTATTCTTATACTGAAAAAGTTTCATAAGTTACAATTATCATTTTTTCCAAGTAGGGATATAAATAGTTCAACTTTGATAAGTTCCATATGATTTCTTTTCCCTGTTTACCTTCTCATGATTCTCTTGCTTCTTGTATCTGAATATCAAATTTTCTATTCAGCTCTGGTTTTTTCATCAAGAATGCTTGAAAGTCCTCTATTCCACTGAATTACCATATTTTCCCCTGAAACATGATACTCAGTTTTGCTGGGTAGGTGATTCTTGGTTTTAATCCCAGTTCCTTTGCCCTCTGAAATATCATATTCCAAGCCCTTCAATCCCTCTGTGTAGAAGCTGCCAGATCCTGTGTGTTATCCTGATTGTGTTTCCACAATATTAAAACTGTTTCTTCCTGGCTGCTTGTAATATTTTCCCCTTGAACTGGGAATTCCAAAACCTGGCTATAATATTCCTAGGAGTTTCTTTTTGGGATCTTTTTCAGGAGGTGATCAGTAGATTCTTTCAACCTCTATTTTGCCCTCTGGTTCTAAAACATCAGGGCACTTGAAGGATGATTTCTAGGTTCTTTTTTGATCATGGCTTTCAGGTAGTCCAATAATTTTTAAATTATCTCTCCTGGATCTATTTTCCAGGTCAGTGGTTTTCCCAATGAGATATTTCACATTGCCTTGTATTTTTTCATTTGTTTGGATCTGTTTAATAGTATCTTGATTTCTCATAAAGTCACTAGCTTCCATTTGCTCCAATCTAATTCTGAAGGAATGATTCTCTTCAGTGAGCTTTTGAGATTCTTTTTCCATCTGACAAATTAGGCTTTTTAAGGCATTCTTCACCTCGTTGCCTTTTTGAGCTTCTTTTGCCATTTGAGTTAGTCTATTTCTTAAGGTATTATTTTCTTCAGTCAGGTTGTTGACTCTCATTTCACAATTTTCTTGCATCATTCTCATTTCTCTTCCCAATTTTTCCTCCACTTCTCTTATTTGATTTTCAAAATCCTTCTTAAGCTCCTCTATGGCCTGTAACCAGCTTGTATTTTTCTTGGAAGCTTTTGGTGCAGGAGTTCTGACTTCACTGTCTTCCTCCTGTTCCATGCTTTGATCCTTTTTGTCCCCAAAATAGGAGTGTAAAGTTGGGTTGCTATTTGCTTTGCTTCCTTTGCCTGCTCATGTTGTCACTCAATCACTTGATTTTTGGGCTTTTTGCCACAGTAGGACTCTGCTACCAGACAGGGGAGCTTCATACCAAGCACTAGGGTTTTCTCAGCTGCCAAAGGTATTAGTTGGGTGCCCTCTCTGAAGCCTCCACACACTCTGGTAAGCTGGTCGCACACCCCAGGACCTCCACCCTAGGCCACAATCCACATCCAAGCAAGTTAAAGCAAGAGTGATTACTCCTAAGACTGGTCGCTTGGTCCCCCTACAATCTGCAGGCCAGGAGCTGAAGCAGCCATGTGGCGGCGGCTGCACAGCCATTTCTTGCCCTTGGGGGCAAAAGCCGATGGCACTCCCAACAACTGGATCCCAAAGTCCACACTGCACTGACGTCTCACTTTGTCCTTAGTGTCTATGTGTTGATAATTCTGGAAACTGCCACAGCTGCTGGTGATCTGAAGTCCCTCCAGCCGGTGGCTGGTCAGGCCTGCCCTGAGGCTAAAACCTCCATGTTTGGAACTGGGGTTGGCTCCCAGAGCTCCATGCTAGCCACTTTCTGCTAGCCTGATGGGCTGTCCTCAGCGGGAGGTTAGCTTCTCTGTGTCATTTTGTGGGTTCTGTAGCTCCAAAGTTTCTTCAGAGTCACCTTTTACATGAATTGGAGGAGGTAGGAGCTGGAGCCCTGCAGAAGTCCTGTTTCTATTCTGCCGTCTTGACTCCGCCCAATTTTATATATTTTTTAAAATAAAAGGCCACAGATTAATAGAGAGAAAGCTGGTCTTGAAATTAGGAAGATATGTCCTGCCTCTGGACACATACTGGCTCTGTGTGACCATCTCTATGAGCCAGGACCGCCCCCCCCCCCAAAAAAAGCTCTAAGTCACAGGAGGCTACTGATGTGAATGGGTAAAGGGCACCATCTGTTCCTAGCTTGGAATCCCCTACTCCCATGGCAGCACACTCAGATAGCAACGGGGCCACACATTGACTTGACGTTCAGTCATTTTAGTCATGTCCAACTCCTCATGACCCTACTTGGAGTTTTCTTGGCAAAAATACTGAAGTAGTTAGCCATTTCCTCCTCCAGCTCATTTTACAGATGAGGAAACTGAGTCAAACAGGGTTAAAACTGTTAAAAACACAGCACTACCCAGCAACTCACATACTTAGAATTACTGCATTTTAACATTACTGTTGTCCTATTACATTTATCTTTATTTTGCAAACTTTTCCCTAATTTTTTTTAAATATTTCAGGCTGTGTTTGAGAGTGTTGCAAGCTACATGCAGCCTGGTCAACGCCAATGGAATCATATATCTACTCCCAAAAAATGTTATTTTAGAGACACTTATATAGGAACATGTTGTCTCTCAGTAAAATGTAAGCTTCTTGAGGGCAGGGACTATTTCATTTTTGTCTTTCTCCTTCTGGTGTCTAGCACAATACCTGGTATGCAGGAAGTGCCCAATAAATGTGTGCTGATTGTCTCTTCTTTGCATATAGTTGCCTTGAAGTAGTCACCGTTGGTTTAGGGGAGCCCATCTATAAGGCTTGGATGCTACAGATCACCTCTTCTCAAAAGCCATGGAACTACAACCCCCTGGTTCTCTTCTAGTACCTTCCATGCTGGAGTCTTCTAGCTCCCCACTTAGAGAATAGGGTGCTCAGTAGCCAATCCCCAGCATCTCCCTTCTTGTGACATCAGAGATGGGAAAACAATCAGACATTCATTCCTGAGAAGCCAGATGGCCTATAAACTCCCCTCCTCCCACATCCCTGAGCCAGCCAGGTATGCTAGCACCTGGAGAAGGAAGCTTATGTATGCTGAGTCATATGGGAGCATCCTTCTTCCTGCTGTTACACTCAAGGCCCCTCGAACACAGCAACCCCAGGATCCTTGGCCCTGCTCCCTTGGGCGTATGTATCCCTGGACATTCCTGACCTTGGTCGGCCTTCTTTCCTTGGCTCCTGAATATCTCAGGTTAGACAAAATGTCTTCTCTTGGGGGTGTTTAAAAACACTGTAATAACGTCCTGTTTTTTTTGGCATCACTGAAGCATAGAATCATAGCTTTAGAGCTTCGAGACCATCAAATACAAACAAACAAAATCTGTCCTTTCACAGAGTCTGAGGAGTTAAGAGACTTGCCCAGGGTCACACAACTAGCAAGTTTCTGAGACTGGATTGGAATGCAGGCCTTCTTGACTCCAACCCCAGGCCTCTGTCTGATGCTTCACCTGAATGCTCTGTGGTGAGATGGGGGGGTGGGGGGTGGTTCTGGGGTTGGCACCTCCTTCCTCTTTTCTTCTCTTTCTTTTTTGCTTATGTTATTTTGTCTCTCCCCTTTTACAGGGCTGTGCCAAAGAATGTGTGCCAGGGCCCTGCAGGTCTAGTGGATCACTCCTGAGGGGACGCAGGACTCAAAGACACCAGAGAAAAGCATCTCTGTCCAGGGGCACGTTGAGACTGTGGCCACCAGCCTCCAGTCCTCCCAAGGGCATACATGGCAGGACTACAGCATCTGTTGGAAGGGAAACCTCAGCAAGTGTCCAAGGTCAAGATACAGGGAGACCCTGGAGCCCAGATTCCTGGGGTGTGAGGTTGAGTCTTCTCAGTCTGGGCTTTAATTTCCTGGTCTCCTCTTTGAAGGTGAAATCAGTGGTCCTCTCTGAACTCCAGGCTCTTTCAATCTCCCCCATGCCCCTAGTTATTATGATCACTTTTCTGGTACAGGTGTCACTGTGATGGGGGTGGGAGGGGACTTCTTTGTCTATAGAGACTGGGAGGCCGGAACATCACAATGCTTTTTCTTCTGACAGGAAACAATAACAGCAGCGGCTGATATTTACATAGTGCCCACTGTGTGCCAAGCACTGGACAATTATGATCTCAGCTGATCCTCACAGCAACCCTGGGGGGTCAGTGCTCTTCTGACCCCCATTTACAGATGGGGAAACTGAGGCAAACACAATCACAAAGCCAGTAAGCATCAAGGACCAGATTTGAACTCAGGTCTTCCTGACTCCAGGCCCAGTATACTGCACCACCCAGTATACTGCTCCTAGAAGAAAAGACAGTAGCAAGTAGCACTTGCTGGGAGCAAAGGTAAAGCTTGCTTTAATATCTGAAAGGGTTTTTAAAAATTAGTTGCTGTTGAGTTCTCTTTTGGTCGTATCCAACTTTCTGTGATCCCATTTGGGGTTTTCTTGGTAGAGACACTGGACTGGTTTGACATTTGCTCATTTTACAGAGGAGGAAACTGAGGCAAACAGGGTGAAGTGACTTGCCCAGGGTCACATAGTATAAGTGTCAGAGGCCAGATTGGAACTCAGGAAGATGTCTTTCTGACTCCAGACTCCAACTGCTGTGTAAAAGTGATTACTGATGGCTACTGTGGCAAACTTATTCGAAAGAGTCTGTTACGTTGTATTTAAGTTTACGATATGTTTCTTTTCTCTATTCCATATTTGAGTTCTGATGTTTAAGTTTGAGTTTAAAATGAAAACAAACTGTTTAAAACAAAAAAAGAGTCTGTCTTCCAAAGGTGGAGAGGTTTGTATCATACATGCAAACAAGGATTTAAAACAAACCAATCTAGTGCTGATCAACAGAGTAGGGTTGGAGAGAAACAAGGGAATTTAGACAATTATAAAGATATACAGGGAATGCTGGGTAATGCAGTGGATAAAGGGCCAGGCCTGGAGGGAGGAGGATCTGAGTTCAAACCACATAGTTTTGCCGAGAAAGCCCCATAGGGGGTCATGGAGAATCAACAACCACAGCAACGAATAATACAGACAGATTCATATGGGTGCACAAGAGCTAAGGCTGCCCCTGCTGTAGTGGAGAGTGCAATTGTCTAGGAAGTTCAGGAAGACCTAGGTTGGAATGTCTGGCATTTATTAGCTTCATGACCCAAGGCTGGGCTTTTGCATTTCCTCCTCCAGCTCATTTTACAGATGAGGAAACTGAGGCAAACAGAATGAAATGACTTGCCCAGGGTCACACTGTTAGTAAGTGTCTGAAGTCAAATTTGAACTGACGAAGTTGAGTCTTCCTGACTCCAGCCTAGCACTCTATGCACTATGGCGCCACCTAGCAACCCAATTATGAAATGATGATCTTGGCTCCATCTACTGAGAGGAACACTTTATTTCAGGAGGCTTGCTAAATTAGAAGAACAAACTGTGTTAGGAATTATTGGTAATGGGGACTGTGCAGATGAATAACCGAGGTGAAACTAACTGTCCGTGGGCCACTGGCTGTCTGTTTTCTGAGTCCTTGGGGGATGGATGGCTCTGAATGGCACATAGGGATTCCAAATTGGTCATGGGTAACCCTTAAAGAGAAGAGATATTAGTGATGCAGCCCCCAAAGGTGATGGGCCTGATAAGGTCTTCTCTGCTTTCTTCCCCGGATGGAGGGGTGGAGCACAGTTCTGTTGGGCCTCTGGAGAGTGGAAGGACATACTGAATGAATGGTGAGGTCCAGAAGAAACTGGGCACATTACAACGATATAGCTCTAGGGGAACTCCAGGGATGAAGGGAACGAGCATCTCTGACTCCAAAGGTGAAGGTGAGAGATTCAGTGACTGAGGTTGGGACCCTAGTGGGTGCCAAGGATGGGAGCCTGCTCCTGGAGCCCTCTCTTAAGTGACTAAAAAGGTTCTTTTGTGGATGTGTCCACAGATGAACAGTAGTAGGGATATGGAAAAATAAAGACTCCTTCCCCCTAAAATTACCCAGGCTCATCCCTCAAAATTTTTTCTAGCCTTTTCTTGTATACCTATGCAATCAATTAAAGGGAAGGTGATGAGCTTAAACCTTGAATGGTGGGAACTCATGATTTGGGGATTTCTTTATTTCCAACTGTCCAGCTGTTGAGAGGCAAATTACTGAACATCTCGATGCTCCAGGTAATTCTGCAAGGTCAGTTTCAGAGAAGATGCCAACCTGCATTAGGAGAGGGAGCTCCCTACCAGTGAAATCACAGGTCTATCCCCATCCATCCAGCTGCTATTGTATAGTTAGGTTGAACTCAACCCTATTAAGGTGTGTGTGTGTGTGTGGGTGGGGACGTCTCTGGGTCCAGGTGTAATTTTTTTAACATTGCCCTCCTTCCATTTTTGACTTGGAAGACTCAGTGGTCACAAGCTGCTTCCATTCTAGACAGACCCCTTCTTTAGCACTACTACCCTGGGCCTTTTTGGAATCTTCCAGGCTGGAATTGCTAGCCCTGTCTGAGACTCCAGAGATGGGGAACAGATCATCTGTGTGCCTGAGCCAGGCCCTGCCCCTCCCTATAAAATCTACAGTCCTGACCTGAATCATTGAGCTTTCTTCATATGGGAATGATGTGGGATTCAAGCATCCCTTTCACTGAACTAGAAAAAAACAAAAAGAGTTTGGCAAGTCCAGAAGGTGGCTGGTTACTCAGAGAACCATTGCTGATTGCCTTACCCTCGGTCCCCAGGTGCCAAGACTGGGGGCTGGCCCTGGTTGTGACCCTCATACCCCTTGATTTCCACCTCCCTCCCCAGGGTATCTTCAATTGTCCCTGTCAATTAAGTTATACTTTATTATTGCTATATCAGTTAATTTCAGCTGGTGACACTGTCCTTGTGTGAATTTAAACACCCCATAATAAAGGCCTCTTGCTTTTAGCATCACTGGTTGGTCTGACTCTTTGGTAAAAACTCTTTAAGCAGATTCAATAGACTGGGAATTGCCTCCATTCATGCTTCTGTGTGGAGATTGATTCCTCCAAGTATGAGATGCTATCATTATTTGAAGCTGCTAGTTCTGGAGTCAGAAGATCTTGCTTAAAATTCTGCCCCTGCCAACCTCTGTGACCTTAGGCAAGTCACTTAACCACCATGGGCCTCAATTTGCTCATTTAAGGACAAAGGTCCTTTGAAGCCCCAGGTCAAGGATCCTATGTTCCCAAAGGCCGTATAAAAGTCAATCAATTTATTATTATTATTTTTGTTGTTTGTTGTTGGGCAGCCAGATGCCACAGTAGATAATATGCTGAGATCTGGACTCAGGAAGACCTGAGTTCAAATCTGCTTTCAGACTCCTAACTAGCCATGTGGCCCTGGACAAGTCATTTAATTTCTGTCCTCTGACTCAGCTACCTCCTCTGTAAAATGGAGATATTTGTAACATCTACCTCCCAGGGTTGTTGTGAAGCTCGGATGAGACGATCTTCATAAAATGCTTTTCTAAATGCTATGTAAATGTTAGCTGGACTAACAACGATGGTGATGACAATGATCCTAGTGTTATATATCACAATACAATAAGCAGCAGCAGTATCATCATCTTCAGCATCATTAACTCTTTCAATGACCTCCCATTTTGTGTCTTAGGTCCATCACCCTCCAATACTACAAACAAGAGAGATGAATGTGTACTGTTTGAGGATCTCTATAGATCAGCCACTGCTTTGATTTTCTCTGGGTTTGAAGCCCCATTGAGCCCGGCTCTGCCCCGTCTGCTCAGTTCCACAAAACCAGACCAGCTTTTCTGACGCTTTTTTCTACTTGCAGCCACTTGTTCCAGGCTTGAGGGACAACGCCACCCAAATTCCGTGCCAGGTCTCAGCTCTGAACCGCCCATCAGTGTGACTGGGTGTGTGTTAGCTACAAAGTGATGCCCAACCTCAGAATTCTTTCACTCTCACTGGACATTGTTTGGACACAGAGATATTGTTTGGAAGAGAACTTAGACACCAGCTCTGGATGTCCGGTAGCATCTTCAACTGAGCCAACTGCTTCATAGCACTGGAGACTAGAGCTGTCCAACATGCAGCAAGGGGGACTGTGACACTCCCTGGTGTGGGCCCAAACCAGATTCAAATGTAATTGGGAAATATTTAACAAAACAAAAACAATCACAATAGAACATAAAGAATTCCAATATGTGGTTTTCTGGATCAATGTGAGGCCTGGAGGGACCCATCTCTATTTGAGTTGGATGCCACTGGACTAGACCATTAATAGGTGCCATTAATGCTGATGCCATGATAACCATGGGGTCAGCCTTCAAATGCTGGTGAGATATTTTTAGTCAACCAGAAATATTCAATGCAATCGAAAGACTTGGAAATCCTTAGGTCTTATGCCAATTTTATTGATGAAGAAACTGAGGAAATAAGTTATTTTCATTTCTAAAGGCAATACTAAAATTAATCAGTAGATCCCCAAGAGCTTTGGGAATTGTTAGGTATTAATCTAATTTTACAGGTGAGGAAATTGAAGGAAAATAGAATTTAATAGTCATTTTAGTTACTGAGGAAAAAACCAAAATTAATAGATTCCTAGTAGACTTGGGAAACCCTAGGTATGATTTTTTTTCTTTTTTACTGAAGAGGACACAACTAATTAACCAAAATTAATGAGTAGATTCCCTAAAGAGTGATGAACACTTATGTGCGTGTATCTTTTCACCACAAAGAGAAGACCTATTTCATGTGGCAATCTGGAGAACCCTATCTGGACCAACATGGAAAGTGTCTAGCTAGATAGCTAGGGGGCATACTAGACTTAGGGGTCAGGAAGACCTGAGTTCAAATCCAACCTCAGACACTTCCTAGCTAGCGGTGTGACCTTGGGTAAGTCACTGACTCTCTGTCTCAGTTTCCTCAACTGAAAAATGGGGATCATAATAGCATCTGCCTCTCAGGATCAAATGGGATATTTGTGAGGCACTTTTCAAACCTATATAATGACAATGTAATATAACTAAAGAGCTATCTGGTGGTAGCTATTATGTGCCAGTTGTCCTTCTAACATCCTTCCCTTATCAAGGGTTATGCACTAACCACTTGGGTACCTCAGGTTTGGGGGGCATGGTACTGCTGCCTTAGCCACACTGCCTGGTCTCTCTCCCCAGTGATCAATACTCTGGGCAATCTAATTGCTCAATTCATTTAGTAGTGAGACCTTTCTCATTGCCCACCCAATAAGTGCTTAAATCATTATTCCTCCAGTGACCAAATGGTACCCATGGTTACTGTCACCAATCAATCATTTAGCAATAAGATTAAGTTTATAAGATCATAGCTTCAGAACTAGAAGGGAATTTTAAGCAGGTCACCAAATCCAACCCCTTCATTTTACAGAGAAGGACACTGAGTCTTCCCAGGGAGGTGAACTTAGTTGAAGCTCAAGATCATATAGATACTAAGTAGGATCCTAGATTCAGAGCCAGAGATCAGAAATCTGATGCCTACATATGTCTTGTACATACCTTGCATGTTGTCTCCCCCATTAGAATGTACACAGTTAGTGAACAGAGCACTGGCCCTGGAGTCAGGAGGACATGAGTTCAAATCCAGCCTCAGACACTTAACACAAAAACTAGCCGTGTGACCTTGGGCAAGTCACTTAACCCCAATTGCCCTCCAAAAAGCAAAATAAATAAATGTACACAGTTGTCTGAATATTGTTTCCCCCAATGAGACTGTGAGCTCCTTGAGGGCAGGGGCCTGTTTCTAGAAGCCTTTCTTGGTATCCCCAGTGTTTAGCACAGAGTAAGGGTTTAATAATTGCAATGACGATGACAGCAGTGGGCAGCATGGACATTATCGCTATGGATGATTCTTATAAAGAGCTAACAACAGGACTTTGCAAAGTAACAGAATTTCAAGCAGCAAATGTCTGATCTCATCCACACTCTCCTGTCGCTAGTAGTTTCTGTGTAGGCGCCTGCCTGCTCTTCCCCTTGCGATGGGGGCTCTCCATGTCACTTACTTTCGAGCTCACTAATCAGCTGGTTATTGTGCAGCTTAACGGCTCGATGCTGTTCCACCTGGTCTTCCAGCTCAAAGATGGTTTCCTTCATGTCCTTTATCTCAGCGTCACTTTCCGAGGCTTTCTCTTGCAACTGCAGGCTGGTTCGACTCAGCTGTTCAGCCTGCCGATCACAGACCTCCTTTAGGTAACCACATTCCTTCTCCACCTAGAATAAAAAGGAAGTTTCCTATTAATCCCAAAGGCAAAAAGTTCCCAGATACCCTTGCAGCAGAGATAACAAGAAAGCAATGTTCTTGACTTTGGAAGGGAGACTTTCCTGTTACGTCATCTGTTCTGCACATATCTTTCCAGGCTTGTTGTACATTTCTTCTTCTCCACGCACCTTACAAGTCTAGACAGACTAGCCGACTTGTCCCTCCTTCATGACATCCTCTCTCTTACCTCAGTGCCTTTGCCCAGGCTGTCCCTGATGCCTGGAATGCCCTCTCTCCTACCTCTATCTTTTATAATTCCTTGTTTCCTTTAAAGATCAGCTCAAGCAACACCTCCATGGAGCCTCTCTTGATGAACTCAGCTATTCGCACCTCCAATAAACTACCTCCTACTTACTTGCTTACATTTTCTATGCATTTATGTTTTCCCTCAAAGGAATGTCAGCAGCACCTTCTGGAACATAACCCTAAATAAGAATACTATTTCCATAGTACTTTTAGGTTTTCAAAGCCCTTTATACACACAGTAGGAGCTTAATAAATGCTTCTTGACTGCCAGGGGGTAGCCTGGGCCTCCATCCATTTGTTAGCTGACTACTTAAGTAACAGGGCATTTCCTTTCTTAGGGGAAAAATGGGCTGGGGAACCCTCAGAGCAGCCCTTCCCCAGTGAGATCTCCACAGACAGAGATCTAAGTCATCAAAATAAATGCAAGAGAATAGCTTTGAACGCTGCCTACAAAGCTACAGGAAGCCACACCTGCTGAGCTCCTGTCCCCTTTGGGCTGGACAGTAGGGGTCTTCCAGACTGCTGCTGGCTCTGAAGACTGGGGCCAGGATGCCGAGTCTTCCACTAGGGGGCTCCAATGTGCCAGAGACTGCAGGATTGAGAACTGGAAGGGCTCTTTGGGCGATCTTCTCATTTTACCAAGGAGGAAACTAAGGCTGAGAGAAGATAGGAAATGACTTGCCCAAGGTCACACACGGAGTAAGCCACAGAGCTGGGGACAGGAATCCAGGTCCTCGGCACTCTTGTGACTACACCACAACACCCTACCTTCTCTGTAGGCACACTGCATCCCCACTGGACGGAGCTCTGCTAGGCTCTGGAGTTGGGAAGACCCGAGTTCAAATTCCACATCAGGCCCTTACAAACTGTGTGACCAAGGACAAATCACTTAACCTCTCTCAGCCTCAGTTTACTCAACTGTAAAATGTAAATCATAACAGCACCTACTTCAAGGAGACAAGACCTGGAAAGAGATTATCTCCCCGTCTTTATTGGATTCAGATTTGGAGGCTGCAGGGTATCCCCAATTACAGGTCTTCTGGTCCAGCGTCCACTTTTCATGTCCAGCATTGAATGATAATGGCTGCCATTTCTACAGCACTTTAAGGTTTGCAAAGGGCTTTAAAAATGTCTATCTTAGTCATCCTCACCACAACCCCAAGAGGTAGGCACTATTATCTCCATTTTACAGAAGAGGAAACAACAGAGGTTAAGTGACTTGCCCAGGGTCATACAGCCAGTGGCTAAAGTTCTGAGGCAGGATTTGAACTCAAGTTTTCCAACTCCAGATCTGACACTCTATCCACTCATTGTGCTTATTTAACTGCCTCATTTGACAGATGAGGAAACTGAGGCACACAGCATTAGGACAGACTGAAAAGGAAAAACAAATCATGCACCATTGTCACAATTTTGTGTCCAATCTTCTTTTTCTTTTCTACTTTGTAAATGGAAATGATCTTTTTGATTGGTGCTTAAATTCGGAACAAAAACAAAATGTTTTCAGAGGAAGATGGTAAAGGAGTCAGAATTCAAACTCAGGGCCTCTGGCTAAATGTCCAGTGTCCTCTCTATTATATCCAGCCAAACTCTGTCATGTAAAAGATGAAAAAACGTGAGCTTGGGAATGGTAGGTCCGTTGCTAGAGGTACATTGGACATTAACAAGTAGAACTAAAAGCCTGACCTGGGTCTTTGTGTTCTTTCTGCTCCTCCAGAAGATTACTAAGCTTGTGTGTAAAGTAAGAGTAAACTGGCTCTGAATGAGGGACTATGAGTCGTGAAGTGTCAGATGAAGGACTGTGTGACCTCCCCTCTGACTGCCCAGAGGCATTGTTCTCACTCACTGCCTGCTTCCTGGCTGGGCTCCACATGGACCTGGCTGCCAGCAGTACCAAGGTGTGGCTATATATATATCAATATTTTTTTTCCTTTTTTTTTGGAGGGCAATTGGGGTTAAATAACTTGCCCAAGGTTACACAGCTAGGGGTGTGTGTGTGTGTGTGTGTGTGTGTGAAGTGTCTGAGGTCGGATCTGAACCCAGGTCCTCCTGACTCTGGGGCCAGCGTTTTAATCACTGTGCCACCTAGCCGTCCCTATATTTTTAAAATTCATTATTTCCCCAAATTGGAGAGCATTGGCTGAGTGGGCCTTTTAGTCTGCACTGTCCTTGTAGGTAAATGAATGGAGAACTGACAAAGAGACAGGGGCTGAGAGAGATGGGAGAGGGGAGCCGGGCTGCAGAGAAGGAAAAAGGCTTTTTAAACTACAGATTCACTGCAGAGAATCCCTTTGTGACTCTCCAACACCCACTACATTCAGAATCCCAAAATGTAGCAGAAGACAGAAAAGGTTATAGAGCTGACAGAAGAATGGGGCTGTGTGGGCCAGTGTGCAGCACCATGATCCTAGCTCGGTCGCTGACTGCCCCTCTCTGGGCAGCAGCACCCACAAGCATGAGACCCAGAACTCAGCGGGACCTCTGGGGGCATCAAGTCCAAGCGTCCATTATATAGATGAGGAAACGGAGGCCCAGGGAGGAAAAGGAATTTGCCCAATGACTGCCCAAGGTGGTGTTTGGACCCAGAGCTAATCGTCTTTCTACTCTATTATGCTAGATTAAAAATTAAATGGAAATGTAATAACCTAATTCTCAAGAATGGGTGAGTCAAAGAACAGGTCATCCTATGGAAGTGATTGATAATTTCAGTAAAGGTAATGACAATGAGACAACATACCAGAATCTGTGGGATGCGGTCAGGGCTGTGCTGAGGGGAAAATGTCTATCTCCTCTGTCCAGCTTCCTCTTCTGACAGTGTTGGCTCCTTCCAGCTCTAAACCTATGAAACTCAGATCCCTCTGTCTCTAAATTCAATTTAACCACCACTTTTAAAATATTTATTGATGTATAGATATATGTATCCAAATATATACATATGTATCTGTGTGTATATGTGCGTATACACACATACATACATGTGCACACATGTACATACACATATGTGCGCATGCACACACACACACACCCCCTTTATTTCCAAATCTATTCTTCCCTTCTCTTCTCCCCAGAAATCTATCTATCCCTTATATGGAATAAGGAATAAAGAAAGGGAGAGGGGAGATCAGTTGCAGTAATACTGGTTAACACATGAAACTCCAGATCTTTGCCCTAGAAGGGTCCTCAGAGGCCATCTAGTCCTACTTCCCCATTTTACAGATGGGGAAACTGAGGCACAGGGAAACTCAGTTTACCCAAGTTCCCAGAAACACTAAGCACATCGATGAGTCTATGCAGCATTCCATGGCCAGTCCCTCACCTCTTCAAGGAAGGGAGAAAGCTTGCATTTTCTCATCTCCTCTTCAGAGTCAAGCCCGTTTAATTAAGCACCCACTATGCAGCAGGCCCTGTGATGGGCCCTGGGGACACAAATAAAAAGCAATGCCTGTCCTCCAGAAGCTCCCATTCTACTGGGGCTATGACCTCGCCTCCCCCAGCCCTGCCAGGGAAGCCTTATAAAGTAGAAGGAGTAGTAACACACCGTTGTGGAATCCCTAGGACATGGTGAACCATCCGCTTTGTTCACTGAGTGAGTCTCCCCCAGGCCTCTCTCCCAGACCGGGGAGGCATGTGCTCACGGGAAGCTACCGACATTCCTTTAGCAGTCAAAGGTAATAATTACTTGAAAAGGAGGAAAATGCATCTGCTTAGCTGGAGGTTTGTTAAAATTTCCAAATGCTAGAGGTCAAGGTATGAAGCAACCACTAATGAGTGATTGCATATGAACTCTCCAGATGTTGGCCAGCCCTACTCTCCAAAGAGAGCCTGGCTGGGCTCAGATGGGGCTCTGGTCCCTTACAGAGTGAGCACTCTGGCTACAGATTCAATAGGATTCTATGGAGGTTACTTCATTGCACAAGTCGGGAATGAACATTGTAAAATGGGACATGGAAGATTAGGTTGGGTTTGAATTCTGCCCCCAAAGCTCATTAGAAGTAGCTGGTTATTTAACTATTTAAATATATGATCTGATACTAGTCTGATAAGCCTAGGTTAAACAGCCTGCCCCCAGCCCCATAAAGCCAACGAACCTTGGAGATTGGATTTGAACTTGGTTCTTCCAACTCCAAATCCATAGGATCATAGTTCTAGAGCTGGAAAAACCCTTGGTGGTTATCTAGTTCAACCCCTGCATCTTACAGATGAAGGAACTGAGGCCCAGAAGTGTTAAGTGACTTGCCCAAGGTCACACAGGCAGGAAGCATTAGGGGAGGATTTGGACCCAGGTCCTTTGACTTTGTAATCAGTGCTCTTTATATTGTACTTTGTGGCCTCCCTATCCAGAGCTCTTCCTCCTTCCCCCTCTACCCCAGCTCTGTGCCTCAGTTTCCCTATCTGCCAAATGGGAACAATAACATTTTCACTGCCTTATGTATGAGGGCTCTTGTGTGGAACAGTGCTTTGTAAATTTTAAAGCACTATGTAAATTTGAGCTATTTGTTTCCATTTTAATTATTGTTATAATGATCTCATTCTTCCTATCTTGCTGGACAGACCTGCCACTATGGAGCTATTACTCTCTAATGTTCTATGGGCTGTTGGGCAGGTAGATAAAAAAAAAAACTGCTTAACAAACATGCTTAAATCAAAGCATTAGGAAGTAAGGTCATTTACTGTTGTCATTGATTATTGTTATCATTTATCAATATACTGACACGGCCCAATAAGCTGTGGCATGGAAATGTAAAGGGAGATCCCTGCTCTATGAGAAGAATGCAGAGAAGTGTGAGAAGATTTTCATGAACTGATGCACAATGAAGTCAGCAGAACCAGGAGGCCAATATAAACATAACAACGGCAGCAAATGTAAATAGAAAGAATGACAACAAAACAAGCAAACTGAGCCATGCTGAACTGAAACGCTCAAGCTTGGCCCCAAAGAAAATGAGAAAGGATCCTCCCCCCACACACTCAGAGGTGGGGGACTTCCAGGTATGGAAGGCTGCCTACACTGTCAGTCTTTCTCAGTATATTGGCTGTTTCTCTTTCTCTATGTCTGTCTCTGTTCTCTCTCTCTCTGTCTCTTTCTCTCCCCCTCCCTCCCTTCTTCTCTCCCTCAATTTCTTTCCTCATTCTCTACCCCCCTTCATTCTCACTCTGTCTTTGTCTCTCTGGCAATGTGAGATAGGCAAAGGATAAAAGGCTTGGGGGCAGACTGAATGTTCTCTTTCCTCATGGATCAAGAAGCATGTGCATGAACCAGGTGCCAGCATAATAGATAGCCCTGCTGAGGTCAGCCAGGGTAAGGAGCTCCAAGGGAATCCTATACAGTCTTTCTTACAGGAGGCCAATCTCCAGCTGCTGCAGTAAAAGTCAGGGGATGGGCTTCATTTGTCATCTGCAGCTTCCAAAGTTTCCTGGCCAACGGGGTCTGAAGCACTCTGGGGCCTCCCTCACTGCACTCTAGTCACCTACTTCAACAGCAAACACATCTGGATTCCCTAAATTTTGTGACCCCTGGGGTGCCTCCTGGCCTTGTTCTTTTCCTCCTTACCAGATTCTTCCCTTCCTTTTCCCATGGCCCCTTCCTCCAGCAGCAGCCAGGGCTGAGGGATGATGCTCTCCCAACACAGGGGGAGCAGAATCAGTGAAGAAGTCATGCCTTGTCTAAAGCTTGATACCCTGGCTTAGTCTAGCATCTAGGGAAGAAGTTTTTCACCTTTCCTGTGTCCTGGACCCCTTGGCAACCGACTCTGGTGAAACCTATGGACCCCTCCTCGGAATCATTTTTAAACGTACGAGATAAAATACATAGGACTTCACAATGAAACACCGTGATGTATATTCTATGTAACCAACAATAAATTGATGGAGCCTAGGAATCAGGATAGACCTGAGTTCAAATAATGCCTTGGATACTTACTAGCTGTGTGACCCTCGGCACACTCACTTAACTTCCTCTTGCCTTGGTTTTCCCCATTTGTAAAATGGGCATCAAAATAGCACCTACCTCCCAGGTCTGCTATGAGGCCCAAATGAGAGAAGATTTGTAAAGTGCTTACCTGGCACATAGTAGGGGCTTAATAAGTTCATGTTTTCTTCCTTCCTTTCCATAGCAAAATGAAAAGTCAAAGGTTAAAGAGGATCATATGTCATGTCTCAGTGTTCTAGGAAACTCTTTTTTTTTTTGGAGGGCATTGGAGTTAAGTGACTTGCCCAAAGTCACATGGCTAGTAATTGTGTCAAGTGTCTGAGGCCACATTTGAACTCAGGTCCCCTGACTCCAGGGCCGGTGCTCTATTCACTGTGCCACCTAGCCTCCCCACTAGGAAACTCTTTAAGGTAAAATAGAGAGGATGCCAACCTGCACTGGTGGTGGGTGTTTTCTCATCTGGGAGTTCTGTTTAAAGTCCACTGAAATCCCAGGTACAGTCCCATTAGGGAGAGGCACAAGGCTTCTGACCCCTGCCTGTGTCTGGGACCTCTCTAGTACCAGCCTGGGAAGCCTACAGAACCTTCTCCAACCTTCTCAACCCATGAAATCAAATCCACTGGACTAAAAAGCAAACTAAAGGTACTGTAATAGTTGGAGAGATAATTGGAAAGAACAAACAAGTTCCCGGGCCCCAAGTTAAGAGCCCCTCCCCTTCTTCTCTAGCAGTTTGGGGGATCAGGGAATGTAGAATGTGTATATAGCGCTTCCCAAGCCTTAAAACTCCACACCAGTCTCTGGTGTTATCATCCATTCATGGCCAGGGGGAGAAAAGCTGGCCATGGCAATAGGTCTGCAACTTTAGCTTTGCATGGAAAGGAAACACAACAGCAAAAATCAGATCTAACATCTTGAAAATCAGAAGGGGGACTCCCCACTCCAGATCCTGCCCCCCAGTAACCTAGTAACTGAACAGGGACACTGTGAAGGAACTTGCCAAGCTTCTTTCCATCCGCTATTCAGTCCTAAAAAGGTCTTTCACAGGGTGAAGCAAATGAATGCTAACACTGGTGTTGGGAAGACGGCAAAGAAACAAAGCATCCTGGAGGCTTCCCCCTGGCCTTTTCTTCTCTTACTTAGAGCGTTTCTGCTGCTGCTCTCCAAACTGGGGTGGGGGAGGGAGCTTCTCCTGTCTCTCTGATGATCTGCCAGGTGGAGTCAGGAGAGGAAGTGGAGACTGGCTCCAGCAAAGGAAGCTGGGGAGCGGACTGCATGGTCCCTGCCCCGAGGAGACAATAGTCTCTTCTCTCCAAAATTGAGGGGGTTGGTTTTTTTGGCTTATTTTTGGAGGGGGGAAGGGCAAGGCAATTGGAGTTAAGTGACTTGCCCAAGGTTACACAGCCAGTAAGTGTCAAGTGTCTGAGGCTGGATTTGAACTCAGGTCCTCCAACCTCCAGGGCTGGTGTTCTACTCACAAGTTGAGTTCCTTTGCTCCTACAGTGGGACAGAAGGTTTGGAGGGAGAGGACCTTGGTCCCCATCCCCCCTCTGCTCCTCACTACCCAAATGATTTTGATTAAGTCATTTAACTTCCTGGGCCACAGTTTCCCCATTTGTAAAAATCAGGGATGGGGGAAGGAGATGGCAAATCACTCCAGTATCTTTGCCAAGAAAATGTCACCCCAGATGGTGTCACAAAGAATCAGAAATGACTGAAACAAATGAATAAGAAAATGAGGGAGCTGGGGGATGCAGTGGGGTCAGGAAGACCTGATATCAAAGCCTGCCTCAGTGACTCACAAGCTATGTGACCCTGGGCAAGTCTATGCCTCAGTTTCCTTACCTGTAAAATGGGGATAAGAGCACCGACCTCATGAGGCTGCTGTGAGAATCAGATGAGATTCTAGGCAACCTTTTATCTTTTTGGAAGTTGTAATAGCTAGCCTGTATGTATATAGGACTTAACCGTTCAGGTCCTAGTTGAGGTAACCATTGTTACATCTCAGCAGGAGTGGACTGGGCCAGCTTTCCCAGAACATCATCTGGCAGTCGTGCTGGCCTGGGCTTTGAAAAGTACACGATGCAAAAAACAAAGGGGGGGGGGGGAGGAAAAGAAAGAAATGAGAGGGTGCCTCCCCCTTCCTCCTGCTTCTTTGCAGAGGTGGGGGGCCACAGGTGCAGAAGACTGCATATGATGTCAGACTGTTTTCAATATCTTGATTTGCTAAACTGTTTTTTTTCCTTCTTTTAAAAAACTTTCTTTGTTATGAGATTTGACTCGTTGGGAGGTCTGCATTGGGAATCACTCCAAGGGGGAAGGGGAAGGAGAGACAAAGGGAAATACAGGTGATTAAAAAAAAAGTATCAACAAAAATTTTTTGAAAAGAAAAAAACAAGGTTTGTCTGAAGCTCGGAAAGGAAGCTTTTGTAACTTGGTGGAAGGAAAGCGCCATGTTTGATGTTGTTGGCTGGGCTGGTGATTTCACTGGCATGGAAGGAGCTCCTGGGCCTCTCAGAGAGAGGCTGGGGCACCTGGAGGAGGCCCAGTGGTCTGCAGGGCCTGTCACAGGCAGGATTTGAAGCAGGGGCTTCCTGACTTAGAGGTTGGCTCCCTCTCCACTCCATCACCCCGCCTCTGGTACCCGGCTTGGGTGACATAACAGAATGTTAAATTTGTACTCAATAGAGGATTTTTTGCTTTCAGAAACTATTTGAATGACTAGGTTTTTGGCCAGAGACACTGAGTTTCTTTTTCTTTTTGGCAGTAATAATAACAACAACAACAACAGCTAACATTTATATAGTGCTTACCCTGTTCTATGCTCATTTTATCTTCACAACAGCCCTGGGAGGGAGGTACTATTATCATCCCCATTTTACAGATGAGGAAACAGTCAAATAGAGGGTTTTTTGTGCTTTTTGTTTGTTTTTATTTTTTTCCATTTTGTTTTGTTTGTAACTGACTCATCCAGGGTCATAGAGCTAGTATCTGAGTTGAGATTTGAACTCAGGCCTTCCTGATTGTAGGCCTGATGTCATAATGCTATAACCACCTTGATACCTACCTGACCCTACACTTTCTGAAAGTTTCAAGGATGTCCCAAATCAAGTGTTTTGGTATGCATTGTCTCATGTGATATGAACATGCATCAAGTTAGCCAGTGTGTCTGTAGTGGGAATTCCTTCTTCCAGCCGGTGCAACCCCAATCAGGCTAGGACTTCACAGATAAGTCCCAAGACTCTGCTTGAAGGTCAGAGGTTATAAATGACCTACCCAGGGTCACACAGCTAGTAAGTGACCAGATCTGATGGCGGTTTTATAAACCCAGCGCTCAACCCACAACCCTCAGCTGGCTGTCTCTCCAACCTCATTTTATAGGATCACAGTTTTAAGACCTGAAAAGGAGCTACTGAGTCCAGCCTCTGAATTTCACAGATGAAGACACTGAGGCAAGTGACTTGCCCAGGGTCACTCAGCTAGGAAGTATCTGAGGCTGGATTTGGCCCTGGGGCCTTCCTGCCTCCAAGGTCAGCACTCTGCCCACTGAGTCAGGAGGTGTTTTGAATGACTGAGCTCCATGTAACTGTGTCTGGTCTTACCTCATTTTTGACACTAAAATAATAACACCACTTTACCAAACAAGGTGTGTCTCAGGTTCATGATCTAGAATAGAATTAAGTTCCCTTATTTGAATCTTAACTTGTGACTCAATCTGAATCCATTCATTCTTCATTAAAAAAATTTCAAGTCAGCAATTTAACTGCCTCTGCTAAAAAAAAAAAAGGCAACAACATTTTTAAAAGTAGGGGTTGGACCCCAGGCCACAGGAGCACCAAGAACATGAAGGCTCAAGGCACCAAGGGCAGCTCCAGACCCAGAAAAAGAAATGTCCCCTCCCTCAACTACTTTGTCATGTCATGTACTTCAAAAGAGAGATTATGGGTAAAATATAAACCCTCCTCTGACATTTAAAGTTCCTTTGCTCTGGGGCTCTTGCCTGCCTTTCCAGGCTGATTTCACCTTCCTATACACCTTATGCATTTGGTATTCCAGCCAAATTCATGTACTTGCTTTTTCTGAACCATGAAATTCCATCTCTTCTCTCCAGGTCTTTGCCCAGGTTGTGCCCTATGCCTAAAGTACACTCCTTTCCCTACCTCTGTCTCTTGGAATTTCTGGCTTGCCTCAAGGTTCAATTCAAATAGCACCTCCTGCATAAGACTGAAACATCCCCCTCACCCCCAGCTACAATCTCGGCACACCTCTCACCACAAAAATACTTTGTCTATATTCTGAACTTGCTTATGTACTTTGTATCTTTTTCTTCCCAGTAGAATGCAAACTCCTTGAGGGCAGGGACTGCCTTTTGCTTCTTTTTTGTATCATTTAGCACAGTGCCTGATACGTGATAGATACTTTATCAATGTTTATTGATTCATTGATATTTTGGATTTGTGGTAAAACAGCTGTTTCCTCCCAACAGAATGTAAGCTCCTTGAGGGCGGGGGCTGCTCATTTTTGTCTTCTTATTCCCAGTGCCTTGCTCAGTTCCTAGCACACAGTAGGTATTTAATAAATGCTTGCTGAACTCAAATTGGGAGGGAAAAGAGGATATTTATATATAGCTATATATAAAAGCCATCTACCTATCTATCTGTCTATTAGAGTAGCAAATAATTAAGAATATACATATAACCAGCTACTATGTAAGGATCCACTGGATCATCAGGAAACTAAGAAGAAAACATATATAAGCAATACATGTGTCCTAGAAGAACTAGAATGATACAAGCCAATTGGAGGAAATCTGAGAAGACTCTATCAATCAATCATAAAACAAGTAAATATTAAGCGGCCCTTGGTTTTTTTTAAGGATGGCCACACTTGGTTATTTTTGAAGGAGGTGGGAAAGAACCAATAGGGAGAGGTTAAAGGTATAAGAAAGAAGAAGAGGGGAGGAGGGTTGAGAAGAGGAAGAGTAAAAGAGGGAGAAAGAGGGGGGAAGAGAGAAAGAGGAGAGAAGGAAAGGTGGGGAGGAGCAAGAAGGAGAAGAGGAGAGACAGAGACAGAGACAGAGGGAGAGAATGATTGAGGATGAGATCTTTATTTACAGATCAGGGGAACACAGATCTGAAGCCAGAAGAGATGTTAGAGGCATCCTGTCTGACCCTCTTATTTTATAGATGAGGAAACTGATGCTCAGGTTAGAGAAGTAACTTGCCCTGGATCCCACAGGGGGCAGAGCAAGAGTTTAAATCCAGTTCCTTTGACTTCAAATTGAGCATGTCCTCATCCCCACCCCAGCCCCCATTCTGCTGTGCCTCTCCCCAAAACAGGATTTAAAATTAGATTTTAAATATGATTTAAAAAAATCAATCTAAAGTAAGGGGGCTAACCAGAGAGTGTAAGTAGCCTGCGCTGGGTCCCACAGCAGATCCCTGAATGCTGACCTCTGTTTTCACATGGAAGTCTTCCTCCCATTCTACCACACCAAAAGGCAGGGGTTCTTAACTTCTGGGGGGTCATCTACCCCTTTGGCAGTCTAGTAAAGACTATGGGTCCCTTTTCCACATCACATAAAGTATATTGAAATCATATGGAAAGCCACATCTCACAAGAGCGTACAACAAGTGCTAAGGAGAGGCGAGGAGCTGGGTAAGTCAAAGGCTTGGGAGGCTGAAGCAGAGAGCGGGGTGGGGGGCGAGGCGGGGCGGGGTGGGGCCGGGGGTGGCCCTTTTACCTTGGCCAGCATGCTCTGGACCTGCTGAATCTCGCTGTTGGCCTTCAGCAGCTCTTGCTTGAGCTCCAGGCAGGCCCGTTCCAGCTGGTCCTTCTCCACCCGGGCAGCCTGGAGCTTCTCCTGCACGTCCGACGTGTCCCTGGCGTGGCCCGTGGCGCTCAGCTCCAGCGCCTTCTGCTTCTCGCTCTCCAGCTGGGCCTTGAGCGAGGCGTTCTCGATCTTGAGAGCCTCCAGGCTGACGCGGCAGTCCTCGAGTGCCTTGGCCGCCAGGCCGCTGCTATGCCGCTCCGAATCCAGAAGGCCGCTGAGCTGCGTGTTCTCCTCCTTCAGGCGCTGGATCACGTCGGCGGCGCCCTGGTTCTCCCCCTCGAGCTTCCGCAGGCTGCACGTCAGCTGCTGCTGAATGTTGAGCAGCTTCTCCCGCTCAAACTGGGCGTTCTCCAGGATCTCGGTGCACTTCCGCTCCAGCTCCATGACCTTGTCGTCCTGGCCGCTGGCCTCCTCGTCCTGAGCCCGCACCTGCAGGAGGCTCATCAGTTTCTCGTTCTCCTGGCTCAGCTGCTCGGCCCGCTCCCGGTGCTGGTGGAAGGACGTCTCCAGAAGGGTCTTCTCGTCCACCAGCTTCTCGTTCTCGGCCGTCAGCTCTTGGACCATCTGCTGCTGGTCCGACAGCTCCTGCAAGGTGGCCTGCAACTCTTCTGTGGTGCTGTGATGGTTCTCCTCCATCTTCTGGATTTTCTCAGTCAGGGAAGCTACAGACAGCTCGCTAATGTTGTTGGGGGAGCTGCCGCCCGTGGAGCACCGGGGGCTCTTGAAGGGATTGCTGCCCGACGACAGGGGCCTGGAAGGAGCCTCAACGATGTGCTCAAAATCCGAAGCGTCCGGGGACAGAGAAGCCTTGGTCACGTCACTGCTCGAGGAGCCCGAGGTTCGTAAGGTATTCCCGGTCAGAGGCTGTTTATACTCCTCCGTTTCCCCTGAAAGCTGGTTTTTCGTTGGGCTTCCAAAGCTCGACTCTTGGGTAGTCGGTGTGGGCAGGCTGCTGCCACCATCGTTGCTTGTGGCCGCCTCGGAGCTGGGGGAATGTTCCATGCACGTCAGTTTCTCTTTCAGAGCCCGGTTTTCCTCCCCGAGATCTACCAGCTCTTTTTGGAAATTTCTGTTCTTCTCCTGAAGATTTCTTATCAAAGGATCTAGGTCCCCAGGAGAAGTTGACAAGCCATCGCCATTCTGATCCAAAGCATCAGTCCCTTCTATGACATTTGAGGACACCTTGTCTTTGAATTTCTTGAGTTCGCTCCGGAGCCTGCTGATTTCAAAATCTTTTGTTTTGGCTTCTGCCAGGAGTTCCCGGACTTGGGATTCCAGCAATACCCTGTCCCCAGCTTCATTCTCCTGCTTGGATTTATTGGAACCTCTTAAGTGCTTGGTAGGAGTCAGGGTACTGGAAGATATTGGACTGGGGATTGGTTTCTTTGCACTGGTGGGACCTCGAAGGGCAGATCTCTCTCTGGAGACGGGTGTGGAAAGCTCTCGAGGAGCCGGAATCCCCGTCCGCTTGGTGGAAATTGTTCCTGGAAAAGTGAGAGGAAAAGCAAGGTGAATAAAAGAGTTGTTTTTGTATACCGAGACAAAAAAGGTACATGTCCTTCAAGGGTTCATAGGCTCAGCAAGCTGGAAGGAACCACTGAGGTCATCTCATCAAAACTACAGAGGAGGAAAGAAACCGAGGCCCAGAGAGGTGCCTGGGTTCACAGACCCAGAGCTGAAAAGGGCTTTCTTTAATGGCATCCAATCCTACCTCATAAATTTACAGAGGAACTAAGGCCCAGGGAGGCTCATAAGACATAGCTCAAGAATTGAGAAAGACCTTATCCAAAGTCATCCAAACCCTTTACAGATGAAAAAACGGAGGGCCAGGGATTTGGCCAGAGTTACAAGAGAAGTGACAGGTGAGGATGGGATGCCGTACAACCTTGGCTTTTGTCTTGGCCTTCTTCCACCTGGGAATGAGGGATATTCACCAATCTAGAGCGGGAAGGAATCTTTGAGGTCATTTAGGCAATCACCCTCCTTTTACAGATAAGGAAGTTGAGGCCCCAAGAGGTGTAAAGATTTACCCAAGGTCACACAAGTGGTGACATAGAAGATTTGATCTTCTGCTAGCCAAATATTTGATCATTTGGGTAAATACTTGGATATCACTATCATAGGTTTTCACGATTTATCAAATAAAATTTGAATGTCAAGCTCATTACCATCTTCAATGACTTATATCTGTTTAAAAGTCAGGTTACCAGGGCAGCTAGGTAGCACAGTGAATAAAGCACCAGCCCTGGAGTCAGGAGGACCTGAGTTCAAATATGACCTCAGACACTTAACACTTACTAGCTGTGTGACTTTGGGCAAGTCACTTAACCCCAATTGCCCTGCCTTCCCCCCTCCAAAAAAAAAAGTCAGTTTTTGCCACGGCTTGCTATGTGGCCCTGGGTAAGCCTCTGGGTGTTAGTTTCTTCATTCATAAGTTCAAGGGCTGATCTAGATGCTATCTAAGGGCCCTGAGTGAGCATGGGTTGGCTCCAGCCCCAGAAACCATGAGTATTTGTTTATCAGACCAAAGACACAGTGGACTGATCCAATGGCAAAGCTCGCCAATCAGAGGTGGAAACAAAGACACCCATAACTGCACAGAGTGGGGCCATGATGGTGTGCATTTGGGAGATAGACAAGAGCAAATGGAATGAGTGATTCATTGGCTGTTCAGAAGTTTCTGTGGCCTTCTATGGCATGATGACATAGTCCCTCAGGATGCTTATGACCCACAGGGAAACTGGGTTGTACTGAAGTAGTTCACATTTCCATCTGTCCCAGGCCAAGGAGAACAATGAGTAATGCATTTCAGGGATAAAAACAAAGGCATTGGTCTTCTGAGTGCTGGCAAACAAAATCCACCTCCAAGCAATAAAACCAGAACTGAGACTGGATGCATAGTGAGAGAGAGACAGAGAGAGAAAGAAGAGAGGAGAGGAGGGGAGAGGAGAAGGGAGGACAAGGGACAGGAGGGGAGGGGAGGAGAGGGGAAGGGAGAGGAGGGAAAAGAAGGGGAGGAGGAGGGAGGGGAGGGGAAGGGGGAGAGGGAAGGAAGGGGATGGGGGAGAGGGGAGGGAGGAGATGTTCCAGGGAAAAGAACCCCAGGTCTAGAGGCCTTGATTATTGAGGACGATTGCCTTGGGGACCCTGGGCAAGTGACTCAATGTCCCTCAGCCTCAACTTCCTCATCTGTCAAATGATGGGGCTAGACTCCAAGGCCTCTGAGGTCCCTCCCAGCTCCCTCCCATGCCATGTCCCTATTAGAACACCAACTCCCTGAGAGCAAGGACTGTGTTATTGCCTTTCTTTCTCTCACCAGGACTTAGGAGGTGTGTGCTTCATGAGTTGAACGATGTAACTATCTTAACCCAATTAACCAAGACTCAGAAGAGTTCCTTGAAGAGAAAAGTGGAGTAATATAATGGCAAAGGAAGCCCCAAAGCTCCATTTTCTATCATAAACAATGACTCCTCCCTCACTGGAGATAGATGATTAAGTTGCTCTAGACCCTACCTATCTTTAATAGATTCCTGGACATTGATAGAATGCAATCCAACCCAATCCAACAAGCATGGATAATGTGCCTACTATGTGCTAGATGTTGGGCATACAAAAATGAAATGAGATACAGTTCCTGCACTCAAGGAGCTTACACTCTACTGGGAGAATAAATATTTAAACAGTTAAAGCACATAAAAAGCGAGGTGGGCAGGTAAGAGGGAGAGAAGGGCCTCCTCATAGGGAAGGTAACCTGGATTCTGAGAGGTCTCCAGGTTGTGGTGGGAGAGCATTCTAGGAAGGGCAGTGGGTTCTGGCCCTGGGTAAGCCTCAGTCCCAGGACCCCAGGAGTCCAAAACTTAAGTTCAGAGCCCCGAGTAGTCCTCTGTCGAAGACACCCAAAGCCCATAGCAGAGGGTACAGCAGCAGAAGTCAGCATCTCCATATTCATCCATGGTGAGCCCTCACTTTGGGAGCAGAAGGAAAGGGAACAAGCCTTCATGTGCCTACTATGGGCCAGACAATTTGCAAATTTTTGTTGTTGTTGTTCAGTCATTTTCCAGTTGTGTCTGCCTCTTTGTGACCCCATTTGGGGTTTTCTTGGCAAAGATATTGGAGTGGTTGGCCATTTCCTTCTCCCACTCATTTTACAGATAAGGAAACTGAGGTGTGAGGAACCCCCTGGGTGGCTTAGTGCTGCTCACTTGACTTGGATGGCAAGGGAGTCACCAAGTCCATTCCGTCTGGTAAGATGGGGGTGGGGGTGGGCTGCCAGGCCTTATCATCCTCCCTGATGCTGGCACCTCTGGTTCTTTCCTTCTGCCCTGATGCTGCTCCCTCCAGACTCCCCCTCTCCCAACACACACACACACACACACACACACACACTCCAACCTGTTACTGTTCCTTTGGGACTTCTAAGTCTGTCTTTTATGTGTCGTTTCCTCATTAGAGAGTGAACTCCTTGACAGCAGGGTCCTCAGCACTTAGCACACGGTTTGACATAGAGTAAGTCTCATTTTCTTCCCTACCCATGATAGTCTACAGAATATAAAGGAACAGTAAATAATAGCAAGAGATTGATTTCTCCTAGCACCCTTTCTATCTGAATCTCATCAAAAAGATCAAAAGAATAAGATTCTCCTACTTCGAACTAGGACCACCACCATTACTTCTGCTGCTGCTGCTGCTACTACTATTGTTACTGCTACTATTGCTGCTGCTGCTTCTACTAACTACTGCTGCTGCTGCTGCTGCTGCTGCTACCACCTAGCATTAACTTCATAACTTCATAAACTTCAAGTTCTCCCAAACCCTTTCTTTATTTCTCTCACATTATTTCCCTCACAACCACCTCTTGAGAGAAAGCCCATTATTATCCCCACTTCAGAGATGAGTAAACTGAGGTAGTTAGGCAAAGGTTAAGTGACTTGCCCAGGGTCCCACAGCTAGTAAGGGTCTGAGGCAGGATTTGAACCCCGGTCAGCTTGGCTCCTACTTTGGTATTCTGTCACCTATACCGCGTGGCATGGTGGCTGTGATTATCATCATGACTTCCTTGGGATGAGCACTCACTCTCCCTACCAATACATATTACAATCATGAATCAAAAAAACTGACATTGATCTTAAGCTTTAGGATTCTGTCCTCAAAACAACCCTATGAAAGAGACCCTAAAAGGATTATCCTCCTATTTTAAAGAGGAGGAAACTGAGGCTCACAGACCCAAAGGGACTGGCCCAGGGTTGCAAAGTTAGTTGCATGATTTGAATCCATGCCTCTCGCAAACCCAAGTCCATTGCTTTTATCCACAGCACCAGGCTGTCTCCAACACACTGTTTCTAAGAGCTGCTGTGAGCACAACAAAGGCAAAGCCAAAACACGATCCTTCTGCAGCCAGCCTGAGGATGACCCCTCGGGACTTGGCTAGGCTGGTGTTCAGCTGTCTCTGGGCTCCCGAGCCAGCTTGCAAACAGGACCAAGTTTCAGTGGATACTGGCAAGGTCCATCTAGCTGCACTGCATAGGAATTCTGCCTTCAGCTTTGCAAATATTTGGGGGAAATTCAGCTATTTTGAGCCCAAAACATTGAGCTGATCAAGGGGAAACTACAGAACTCTTCAATTTATTTGATCCCAGTTAAATGCTATCATAGAATCACAGAACTGAGTCTAAGCTATATCATGACAAATAGGTAAGTGGCCATCTAATGGTGATGGGGACTACCTCCTGAGGTGATTCATTCCCTGCTGGTTTTTAATGGCTCTAATTGTCAAGAAGGTTTTCCTTATATTGAGTTAAAATCCGTCATTCTGTGTCTTTCACCTCTGGGATCCAACAAAAATATCCCTAAGTCCTTCTTTCCAAAGGGAGCCTTGCAAATATTTGAAGAGGGGGCTTGTGTCTTTCTTCAAGACTTTCTTCTCTAGGTTAAATATTTCCAATTCTTTCAACCAGTCCTCCTACAGCATGGGATCAAATTCCCTCCTCTGCCTATGCCCCCCAACTCATTTGCGTGGCAGGGAGGACTGAATCACTGAGGACATAAGAACCCCTGAGCTATGAATTCAAGTCAACAAAACTTAAAGTACTTGCTCTGAGAAAGGCAACAGAAAGGGGAGGGAGCACATACACAGTTAAGTTCATTTTGGGGATTTGCAGGATTTGGACCAGAGCTGGGATTACATTGTTGTGGGAACTCTACTAGGGAAAATGCCTTCCATCCATGCAGATCCTCAATGAAGCAGTCTTAGGGAGCATGAAGAAATTAAGTAACATGCCCAAGGTTACAGAATCAGGATGCATTGGACTGGGAACTTCAACTCAACAAAATCAGTTATCTATCCACTACATAATTGAAGATTAGACATACTACCAACTCTGTGTGTCTGTGTTTGTGTGTGTGTGTGTGCTTGCAGGGAATCAATTAAGTTACCAAACAAATATTAAGCACCTACTGTATGCTAGGCATTAAGTTAGATGGGGGAGGGGTTTACAAAGATATAGCTCTACGGAAAAGGGAGCATCTGGGCTGAGACTTGAAGGGATTCAAGGTTACTGAGACTGAGTATTAGTGATGATAATGAGGCTGCTAACAGCACCTATTTACAGACCATTTAAGGTTTTCAGAGTGGTAGTATCCTAGAGGGCTGGACCTTCCAGCTACAAAGGCCCAGATTCAAGTCTTACTTATGACACATACTGGCTGACCTTAAGCAAGTCACTTCCCCTTCTCAGTGTCCCAGTCAACTCTCTAAGACTATAAATTGCAGTTACAGGGAGCCTTCCCCAACCCCTTAATTCCAGCGCCTTCCTTCTTTTAATTATTTCCTCTTTATCTTGTATACAATATAGCCTGTATGTACATATTTGTTTGCATGTTATCTTCCCCATCAGATTGGAAACTCCTTGAGGGCAAGGGTTGTCTGTCCTTTGCCTTTTGTTCATCCTCAGAGATTGACACATAGTAAAAGTTTATCAACTAACAGATCTGCGCCAGTAAAGGGAATGTCCTTACCTGGAAGTTCCCTATATCAATGAAGTCTCAGGTCCAGTGCCTAGTAAGTTTCTATCCCTGTAAGGTATACAGAACACTTTACAAATATCATCTCATCTGATCCTTACAATCTCTTGAGGTCAAGTCCTATTATTATCCCCATTTTAATTTTTTATTTTTTTTGAGGGGCAGTTGGGGTTAAGTGACTTGCCCAAGGTCCCACAGCTAATAAGTGTTAAGTGTCTGAGGCTGGATTTGAACTCAGGTCTTCCTGACTCCAGGGCTGGTGCTCTATTCACTGCACCACCCAGCACCCCTATTATCCCCATTTTATAGGTGAGGAAACTGCCAATGTGAGACAGGTTAAGGGGCTTAATTACCAAGAACTAAGAATAAGAGTCTGAGGTGGAATTTCTACCCCATTCTCCCTGACTCAAGGTCTGCTATGGCACAGTGAGTGTCTCTCTCTGGGTGGGAGAGTATTCTGGGCACAGCCTGGGGTACAAAAGCATGGTGGCACCTCCTAAGAGAGAGTCTTATCCTAAGATAAGACTCAGGGTGCAGGTTGAGTTTCCTTTTTCAACATGGCCCATGTGGCAATTTGTTTTTCTTAACATATTTGTTACAAGCTCTGCCCCCCCCCAACCCATGAAGGTGGGGGTGGGGAAAGAGGCATGAAGAGAAACGAGATTTTCATTGAAAAGAAATAAATTTCAAACTATTGTAAAGGAGAAAAAAATCCAAGAAAAGCATGGAGGCCAGAGATAGTGTCAAGTTTGGGTGGAATGAGGGGTTCATGAAAAGGAGGGGGAGACTGGGAATAAGCCAGTATTTTCAGTGATTTCCACTAAGAGCCCTTAATAACACCTGGGACACAGAAAACGTGCTGGGAATGATGGCTACAGGGAAAGACCTGATTTTTCAATTAAAGGAAATGAGAGGTTTTTTTTCAAAAAGTTTCACTTTCAGGTGGCTCTATGCCTAGAATCTCTTATACTTCATTGAACATTTAGTTCAGAAATTATTTATTTAGCTATTCCTGGAAAAGGGAGATGAAAATCCCCATGTGGTAGCTGACAGTGGCATCATGAGGTCACCAGGATACAATGAGAAACTGGAAATGACTACAGTGGACAAGGGGAGACCCTGGCATGGCCAAGAAAGGGATCAACCACTTCTGTTTAGCCACCAGCATTGGGGCTTCAAGGCTGTGTAGAGTCCGGCTCCAAGGGTTCCTTCCCTCCAATTTTCAAACAAGCTTACATTTAAGCTCACTGCATGGCTATTAGAAGGTAAGCTCCTTGAGGGCAGGGCCTGTGTCCTTTGCATCTGTATTCCTAGCATCTGGCCCAGTGCTTGACCCATACCAAGGGCTTAAAAGATGCTTTTCCCCACTTATTCATTCAATTCTAAGAACACCTAGTGCATACGGAGTCCATGGCTTGGTCCTGGGGAAGGAAACCAGTATAATATATGGTCTCTGCTTCCACAGAGCTCTCAGCTGGTGGGAGATGAGCCACAAACACAGATGGCCATGAATACACAATAGTACAAGATCCACCATACTGCCCATATAAATACACCATATTACAAGTGCATTAGGTGGGAGCAATGTGCCATTGATGGATAGGAAGCTAGATTCAGGGTAAAGAAGAGAAGGGTTTGAAGCCTTGCCCTGGAGGAATCCTGACTCAGTGTGACCGATGCCCTTGCCTGGACAAGACCCTTCGCCTCACTCTCCAGAACTCTAAAGGGCAGTGGCGTGTCCTCAACAGGGAGTTCCCTTACACTGAGGAAATCACAGGTTGGAGAACAAGAGGCCATTAGTTACAAAACAAAATGCTATGTGACGTCCGAGGGGGCTCTTCTTTCTCACCTGAAGGATCAGAGACGGCTCTGTGGATGTGGTGGTATTTGAGCTGCATTCTAAAACCTGAGTAGGAATTCACCTGGCAAAGATGAGGAGAGGGGACATGAAGGTGGGAGAACACGGGGTGGGGCCAGAGGGCAGATCTGTTTCACTGGGAAGGCAGCATCTAGTCCAATCCTTTATCATCCAATCCAATCCTCTCTTTACATATGAGGAAAGTGAGGCCCAGGAAGTTAAGGGATGTACAAGGTTAAGCAGCCAAGCCAGGCTTTGAAAATGAATTTTACTCAACAAGCAATAGGGAGCCACCAAAGGCTTCAGAGCATGTGGAAGATGAGTCTAGCAATGTCATGAAGCAGTGGATGGGTTAGAGAATAAAAGGGGAATGGTTTTTCAGGATTTTGAACTTATTCCCAAGTAATAAAGGTCTAGAGAGCAGCTAGACTTATCTTCCTGAGTTCAAATCTGACCTTAGACACTACTAGCTATGTGACCCTGGGTGAGTCACTTAATCCTGTTTGCTTCAGTTTCCTCATCTGCAAAATGAGCTGGAGGAAGGAAATGGAAAACCACTCCAGTATCTTTGCCAAGAAAATCCAAAAGGGGTCATGAAGAGGCAGATGGAGCAAAAACGTGTCTCTGGCCTCAGTTTCCTTATCTGTCAAATGAAATGGTTGGCCTTGTGAGCCTTTGAGCCTTTCAGTTCCAGAGCTATGATCCCATTAGAGAAGTGAGGGAGGGGGCTTTAGAGAAGGGTTCCAACGTGGGAGCATCAGCTAGTGAGAAAATGTCCATTGCAGAGCTTGAGGGGAGCCCGTGAGAGTCCATGGGGAAAACACAAGGGATTCTCCCATGGGGAAGAAGAGGAAGGCAGAGGCCAGCTTTGTGTCCTTGACTTATTAGAGTAAAATGATTTAGAGCCAGAGAAAAAAGGTCTGTGGTAAAGCTGCACAGTTTATGGGCAGAGATAGGAGGAATGAGGACTCGAAGACAGACTGTAGGGGAGAGAGCCAAGGTTTTAACTAAAGAAAAGGATAACAAAACAAAGTGGGAGGAGGCCACACACCACAAATATACCACACATACCACATTACATACACACACCATGCTACACACACATCATACTACATACACACCACACACATGCACATACCACACATACCACATTACATACACATACCACACTACACACATCATACTACACACATGCATCATACTAAATACACACCACACATATCACATCACATACAAACACCACACTACACACATGCATTATACTACATGTACAACCACACATACCATGCTACACACATGCATCATGCTTCATACACACACCACACACATATACACCATGCACCACATACCACAAATATACCACACATACTACATTACATACACACACCATGCTACACACATACATCATACTACATATACACATCACACGATGCACATACACATACACCACACTACATACACACACCACAAATATACCATACATACCACATTACATACACATACCACACTACACACATACATCATACTACATACATACACCACACACATGCACACACCACAAATATACCACATTACATACACATACCACACTACACACACATCATACTACATACACACAGCACACACATGCACATACACACATACATACTACATACACACCATGCCCCCACACTACACACCCTTTCACCCACATACCACACCCCCCCCACACTACACACACATATACCACACACACACCACATGCACCTGCCTCCCCCCCCACACACACACATGTTTGCACACAACACAGGTGACTGACCACAATGGTAAGACTGTTCTGCAGGCACTCTGGCTTAGAAAGAATGAGATTTTTTAAAAATTTAAGTTTACCGCACATGTTATAACAGGGAGGCAGCTCCAGAAAACAGAGACGCCATGGTGAGTGGTCAGACAGTGCTGTTCCCTGCCTTGCCTTAATCGGTGGACACTGCTGTGATGGCCTCCATCTAGTCTTGGAAGATTGTATTTTTACACAATGTGCACATTTTGCAATTAACTGTGTGATCATGGCCAAATCACTTCTTCTCTAAACCTCAGTTTCCCCATCCATAGAATGGGGATAATAATTCCTCTCATACCTCCCTCAGATGGTTATCAAGGGCTCAAATGAAATAAAACAGAAAATATTTAGTGAAGCTTAAAGCATGAGATAGGTGCCGGCTAGGGCAGGCTCCTAGATCTAGACATATAAGTGCAGTGACCGGTAAGTAACCGAGGCAAGACTTGACCCCAGGTTCTCTTCACTCCAAAGCCAGTGATCCAGGTAAAAGTAGTCAATTTTAACACTCAGAATTTTCCTCCTGGGAATAACAAAGGCTGTTCTTTCTCTAGTTCCCATTTACTTTTTGCTGGACAAGGAGTTAGTTTTGCTTTGGGCAGCTTTGGGCAGGACTGAAGAATTTTTCAATCCATACAAAGTAGGGGGTTGGGGGTGGGAAGCATCTCTTCTCTTCCCCAAATAAACATACTTTTATTGCAGGCACAACTGAATGTAGCCAGGGGAGACTGGGAGGGACAATGAGACAAAAGACCCCTAAACTGGAAGGGAAAGGGGGGTGGGGGGGAGGAGCCATGGCTGCCAGGGTCCAAATGGAACACAGTAAGTACTCTGTGTTATGTTAAAGCTCCGATAAGAGAAAAGACAAAGCCTGCAGTGTTTATGGGGCTCAGAGATAGTCGGAATATTCTGGCTGGCCTGCAGGCAGCCCACACTGCCTGGCTGGAGTTAGTCATCTCCAGAAGGACCAGGGGAAAAGGCTGGGTCCCATACACAAGCAGTCTGAAGAGTGAAATACAGCCATTTTCCACTGAAACTGAAGTGACCAACACACACTGGTCGGGTCTGTGACACCCACAAGCCAAGGACATCAGCAAAGGGGACACAGAAGTCTTTGCATTGCAGAAGGTGTGATGGTTTACTTAGAAAACCCCAGAGAATCAGTGGATAAACCAATGGGGATGATTAAGAGCTTCCACATATGAAGCAAGGGGACAAAATACATACATAAAAGTAATCCTCAGCATTTCTATATGGTTCTAACCGAATTCACTGTGTGAACCCAGAAATGTTCCCATTCCCTAACTCAAGGGCTTGGCACCTCTGAAGGGGAATCCTCTAGTGCTGTGGTTGCAAAGAAAGCCCGTGATTTCTATGCAGCTCACACTAAAGCATAATTGGCAGTTGAAAGGAGGGAGGGAGCAGAAAGGGGGGAAGGGATGAATTAAATGGTCTGTGTCTGGATGTGTCAGTCACTTCCAAGCAAAGAAGAGCTGGATGGAACTCTCAGGTCCTACTGGGGGAGGATCCTTCCTGATTACATAAAGCTAGGTCTGTAATAACTAATTGGAGGTGGGGGTTGGGGTGGGGGTGACTCCCTTGTTTAGCTTGAAGCAGAGGTCTAAGTCACTAATTTATTTCTGGGTCCCGGAATTCCTCTTTTGGCTTGGCTACACAGAGAGGACCATTAGCATCTGTGAGAAACTTCCAAGTGGTACCACCAAAGGATATTAAACCAGTGTGAGGGAAGGAGAGAGGGCTGCACACCATTCAGATTAACACCAGCGTCTATTTTGTCTCCCTATGTGGATCAAATCCTGTCTAAAAAGCTCAAAGGGCTGGACATATTCCTTGAACTGGAATTTATTGTGTCCAATGGCATAAAATGAGTGGCCGTGGCTTGAAATCCATAGAATTTTTGAGTTGAAGGAGAGCTTAAGAGACAAAAAGCCCAAAGAACATTCAGGCTAAAAGAGACCCCAGAGACCACTGGCCAGGTAGGCCACAGAATGAGAGGATTATCGATTTAGAGCCAGAAGGATCTTTCCAGAAGAAGGGGGAGTGGGGTTTCCTTTATTTCTCTTGAAACTGGGGGGAAGAGGGGGAAACATGGGGAGACTTTCAGAAATTTCCTTAAAATATCTAAAAATGGTAATCATGTATCCCTTTAGGCTAAATATTGTTGGTTTTGTTCAGTCATTTTTCAGTCCTGTTGGACTTAGAGGGCCCCATTGTGGCCTTAAGGCTGCAGGTTCCCCTCCCCAGCATAGAGGCTCACTCTGTTGATTGAAGGATGCTTTTTCTTCCTTGGACAAGGCAACCTTTGATGATCGTTTGCTAAATAGGAGAGGGTTATGATTTGCATTGGGGCAAAAAATGCTCCCATCAATGAAATCATGTACTCTAAACATATTCATGTTAAAGCCCCTTAGTTGATGGTGAGCTTTTGGTCTACTAAGACCCCCCAGATTCCTTTCACACAAGATGTTGCTACAGTTCTTATATTCTGCACTTGCACAACTGGCATAGCCAACATTTTGAACCTCGGTGCATATCTGTCAAACTTCATCTAAAATCTCAGCCTAGAGAGATCCTTTTAAAATCCTGAATCTGTCAACTATTACATCTTTCTCCCAGCTTTATTGAGCATGCTTTTGGAAGAGCACAAACTAGAATACAGAGGACTGAGGTTCAAATCCTGCCTCTAACACAAACTGTGTGACCCCCTGGACAAGACTTGTCATCGAATATGGACCTTATTTTTCTCAATCTACAAAGTAAAAAGACTGAAATAGATCTCCAAAGTATCTCTCAGCTCTAAATCTAAGATGAAAGAGAATAGGGCTAAGGAGAGGGCCCTGTGATCTTCTAAGAGTGACCTTCCTGCCGACATCAACCATACTCTTTGGGTCTGGTCCTTTGTAGAAGCAGGGACAAGGACTGGAATAGGGCATTTCCTTTTCCATGAGTTCCCTATACCAATAAAACCACAGATCTAACCTTATCCCAATCCCCAGTGAATGAACCAGCTACAAATATATCCATCCAAAGCATCATCCAGCCTACATGTGTCTATCTTATCCACAAGGACAACCTGCAATCGACCCTATTCATGCAATTTCCCCAACCTAGTAACCTTGTGAAAATTATTTTTGCAATTGATTTTATTGTAATAGGATTTCACTTATATTCAGGTATTTCCTTGCAAATGAAAAAAAAAAAAAGAAACACAGATGGAAGGAAGGGGGATATAGGAAAATACCACAAGCTTTGGCAGAAGCATGAAAAGAAAGACCCATGTCCACAGGGCTCTTATTTCCCAGGACAAAACTCTCTCCTTCAGCAAGTAGAGAATGCCTGAGCCAAGCAGAGCCAGCTGGCTTCATAAAGCTGCATTGTTAGGGATGAGACAGCAATCTTGTCCTGGTGGGGGGGAGGGACCCTGGAAATGACCCAACTTTCTCAAAGAAAGCCATGCACAGGTGTCTTTAAAGTCCCATCATGGTGGAAGGGAAGCCAGGTAGGGCCACGGCTATACCAGCTCTTCTCTTTATGTCCCACCTTCCAGAATGACCTTCCACCGTAATATTTATTTTCTCCTCTAAACCACAAAATCTTTCTTTGTCCTTGTTCTGATGGAGCACATGGTTACAGGAAGTTCAATTATGGAGCAAATATTCAGGGAGCTGAGAAACCACTATGCACACAGCACTGTGTTAGGCTCTAAAAGATAGATACAAAGTAACAATAAGTAACAATTTATTAACCATGACACTGTCCCTGCCCTCAGGAGCTTACATTCTAACCAGGGATATCAACATGTACATTTGTAGTTAGGTGCAAGATACATACAAAGTAGAAACAAGTTACATACACAGTCTCTACCTAGAAGGAGATCACAAGTTAGCTGAGCAGCCAAGATACACCCAAGTCAAGGAAAGCTCGGGGATTTCCCAGGTGTGGGAATTCCCTCCACCAGCACAGATCACAATCCCATCTAAAACTTAGTAGATAAGTGGCCTCCCACCTAGCAGTTGTTAGAGGTTGGATTTGAAGCCAAGTCAACTGATTTTCCTCAGGTATAGGTCCAAACATGTCACTCTCCTGCTCAATAATTTGTCATAGTTTAATAGATTAGTCATGTCCAACTCTTCATGTCCCCATTTGGCATTTTCTTGGCAGAGATACTGGAGTGGTTTGTCATTTTCCTTCTCCAGCTCATTTTACAGATGAGAAAACTGAGGCAAACAGGGTTAAGTGACTTGCTTAGGGTCACACAGCTAATAAAGTAAATGTCTGAGGCCAAATTTGAACTCAGTCGCTCTTGACTCCAGGGCCAGTGCTCTATCCACTGTATCACCTTTTCAATAAAAGCCACCTGCTCAATAATTTGTAAAGCAAAGGGGTAGGATAAGCATTTATATATGGCACTTTGTATATATTGTCTTATTTGATTCTCATGACTGTAGCAGGTAGGATGTTATTATTATTATCTCCATTTTAAGATGAGAACTGAGGAAAACAGAATTTAAGTGACTTGTCCAGGGTCACACAGCTAGTGTCTGAGACTGGATTTGAACTCAGGACTCCAAGGCAGCTTGACAGTCATGGAGTGGATAGAGCACTGGACTTCCGAGTCATGAAAACTTGTCTTAAAGTTTACCTTTAAGACACTTACTAGCCATGTGACCTTGGGCAAATAACTTAACCCTGTTTGTCTTAGTTTTCTCATCTGTAAAATGAGCTGAAGAAGGGAAGAGTCAGACACAATGGAAAAAATGACTGAAAAACAACTTTCTGACTCCAGGTTCCTACACCCCATCCACTGCCCCACCTGAGGTATCTCAAATACATGGCAGGATTCATATATTTGGAATTTTAAAAGTGAATTATGTTCCCTTTCCCCTCAAAAAAACCCCAACAAACCCAACCACCCTAATTAAATGACTTAATCTTCATTAAAATAGGCAAGGTGGCCAGAACAAGGGTGGGGACAGAGCCAGGCACTTGCCCCAGTTGACCTCATCTGGAGGGTTCAGTATCAGTTTTTAGGAATGCAATTGACAAGCTGGAGGAATCCAGAGAAGGGCAACCAGAATGGTGAAGGGTCTAGAGATCCTGCCCCATCAGACAAGACTGAAGGAACTGGGGACATTTAAGCTTGTAGAAAAGACTCAGCAGGGACTGATGATGTCTCAGGAGGAAGGGCGCTCTCCCTCCACAACAGGTCTCTAAGCAAAGGCTTAATGACCACTTGCTGGTTAACAAGGGGAGGAGATCCTTGCTTAGGCCTGCATTGGACTAGGTGATTCTGTGATTTGGATCCTTTTGAAAGAAGCCCTGAAAGGAGAGAGAAGAGATGCAGGGCAGGAGATGTGAGCTGTAAAATGTCTGAAATCATGCAGAAAATTGGAATTAGAAAAGTATTTGCTTTGCTGATTGGCAGCGTAAATAACGCAAAAGCCGAGTGAGAGGGGCAGTAAGAGATAAACTCCCCACATGGTGGACGGGCAGCTCGTGGCCTCCTTAGCCTCTTAATGATTTCATCACTGAGCTGGCTTTCTTCAGGAGATTAAGAGAAAGGAAAACAGTCATAACATAAAATAAAGGCACTTGAGGAAAATGAGAAAGAGGAGCCATGAAAGTCAGCCACAAAAATTGATGGTGTCAGCAAAGTCTTTTTGGACTTTGACAATAAAGACAAAGCAAAGTGGTTTTTAGGAGAGCCACAGCTGAGGTCCTCGGAGTACCTGGATGTTTAAAGAACTGTGAGACACAGAGGAACAGAACAGAAAAACACTTGACTCAGGGGCCATAGAAGACTTGCCAATCAACTCACTGACCAGGTAACCACTCTGAACCTCAGTTTCGTCACTAAAATAGGGAGAATAAATACGGCACCATGTGGGGTTTGTGGGGATCCTGGGGTCACAGACTTGGAGTGGAAAGGGGCCTAAGAAGAGGAGAAGGGAAGTAAGCACTTATAAGGCACCTACTGTGTTCTAGGCACAATCACAATGCGCTAAGTGCTTTTTTACAGATATCATCTCATTTGATCCTCACAACAACCCTGGGAGGTGGGTGCTATTATTATCCCCATTTTGCAGTTTAGGAAACTGAGGCAGAGAGAGGTGAAGTGACACAGCAAGTAAATGTCTGAGGCTGAATTTGAGCTTGGGTCTTCCCAACTCCAGGCTGCTTCGGGGCTACCTAGTCCAAACCCCCCTCAATTTTGCAGATGAGGATAGAGATAAAAAGTGACTTAGGATGACAGCTCTAGAGCCCCAGAAGCCCTCTAGTCCAATCCCCTCTCTTTACAGAGGAGGAAACTGAGGCCCAAAGGGGAGAAGGGACTTAAGAGATCATCTAAGCTAATTACCACCTCATTTTTACAGAGAAAGAAACTGAGTTCCAAAGAGGTTAGGTGACTAGCCCAAGGTCACAAAGATAGTATGTGGCAGAGATGGGATCTGAACCCAGATCTTCTTCAAGTTCATTTATTTTTTCACTTCATGGCACTGATTCCCTTGAGTTAAATGATATGTCCAAAGACACAAAAGTCATCCCCAGATCACCTCTGGGCTTTGTTTTTTATCATAATATTGATGGCTTTCCCATTTCTTGCCAGTTTACAAGAAACTGGCCAAAACTAAGAAATGGTCAGTTTTCAATATTTAAACAGTTCACTGTCCCCATAAAAACAATGACAAGTTAAAGTCAGCTAGTAAATGTATAAATGTTATTTTTAAAAGTTATATTTTTAAGAGTAATATTGTAAATATGGAAAGCTAGGTGTCATAGTGGATAGAGTACTGGGTCTGGAGTCAGGAAGACCTGAGTTCAAATCCAGTCTCAGACACTTACTGGCTGTGTGACCCTGGGTGAGTCTCTTAATCCTGTTTGCCTCAGTTTCCTCATCTGTAAAATGAGCTAAAGAAGGAAATGGCAAACCACTGCAGTATATCTGCCAAGAAAACCCCAAATGGGGTCAGGAAGAATCAGACACAACTGAAACAATGAACAATGCCAAACAAAGGCCGTCATTTTGAGTGCCCAGCACTATTTTTCATGTTCCTCAGATTACATTTCATTGGCTCTGTGATCTCCTTGGTGTGGACACACCACACCCTCTGCTGGTGCAGGTCACAACCCATCCACACTTCTTCAGGTGCAACTTTTGTCTGAGGTCCTCCCATAAATCCTCCAGAGGGCATCCACTCAGTGTGTTAGATGTTTCCTCTAAGTCTCTTACCACGATCATATGTCACTTGGACAGTTTTCGTGTCACTTCTTGCAGTCGGTTCTGTGCTTAGTGATGTCCCGAAGCTTATTTACACCCGTCATATGCCTCTCCCTTGCCCTTTGGGTGACCTCGGAATTCTTCTGTGGTGATTGTACTCCATGATTCACAGCTGTACAGGGTTTTGATTTGGAGAGAAGTTTGGGGTCCTTGAAGGCACGACTAAATTCCTCAAATGCAACCCATACCACTCTCTTCCTCCTATTCATTTTTGGTCTCGGCTTATTTTTTGTAAAGTATATTTCAGGTATTTTAATTTCCCCACCCCCTCCAACAACAAAAAAATCCTGTTTTCGGGGGAAAAAATATCAACAACCAACTTTCCTGCTATAGCTTAAATACTTCCAGAAAGTCTCTCTCTCTCTCTGGATACAGGGAAGAAGGTTTGAACTGAGGTGGCAGCAGGAGGAATGGAAAGAAGGGATCAATATTAGGCTGCTGGTGAGCTGAGGTTGCTTCATTCTTTGTACTTGTATCCTCAGTACTGAAGTACCTTGCCTGGTACACAGCAGAGGCTTAATAAATACTTGATGACTGATCAGTTGATGGATGGGTAGGTGAGAGACCTATGAAGTCTCAACAATCTTTGACAGGGCATGAGAAATAGCAATCAAAGGAGGGTTCTAAGATCTTGGGCCCAAGTCACTGGGAGAGTAGTGGTATTAAGAAGAAAAGCTGAAGATGAAAAGTAGTAGTTTGGCTCTAGACCTCTTGAGTTTGGGGGAATGCTTGGAAACCCAGGAGGAAAGGACCAAGAGGCACTAAAGGGAGGGACTGGAGTTCCGTAAGGAAGAAGTCATTCATGAAGATGTGATCAATGAAGCCACGAGAATGGATGCCAATACTGGGGGGAAATAGAGAGAGAAAAGAAGAGGGCCAGGGGCAGAGGGCCAAGGGCAGAGCTAACGTCCAGAGCACCTCGCCCTGTTTCTTGTTCACTTGGTGCTGAGTAAATATCTGCTGGCTCATTCTAAAAACAAAAACAAAAACAAAAACAAACCAACATCCATTGTGGGGAAACATTTGGACACTTGTGCGTGCTGAGTTCTGGTTCCCATCAGAAAGACCTGCCCCGTGTGATGGGGAAATGTTAAGCTTTCATCTTCTGCCAGGAGAGTCTGATTTCAAGGAGATAAGAGTTGGCCATCTTTAGCATTTCCATTCTACTTTTGATTCCATTGCAACACTTCCAGCTCAGGGGCATTACTGAAGAAATGCAATCTCATACTTTCCTCATTATGTTTCTTCTCTATTTCTGGGCTGGGGCGGGGTGGGGTGGGAGGGTGGGAGGGGGGAGGGCTGAGCATTTCTCACCTAAACCTCTAAAGAGTCAACCCTTGGCAAGGAGGCACAAGGACATGGAATGGAACACTCCAGAAGCCTCTCCCTGACCAGAATTCAAATTCGATAAAGGCACTGCCCTGCCAGGTAGGGATTATGCTCACAGGTGGGTGCTAGTTAGCCTGTGATCTGAAATCCAAAGTCTGGATCCATGGGAATTAGAGATTCTATATGCACCACAGGTGAGCCAGGTGGCAAGTGTCTCTAGAATCATGGGTGAGACCAAAGAGCCAGCTTTAAATCTGACCTTGCCACTTGTATGAGTGCTTTAGAATCTTCTTAAATCCCCTTCTGATGACAATCCTAAGCAGGGATTATCTGTAGTCAATAAACTGTCAAGGAGTATTGATGAAGTGCTTTCTACATGTACTGAGGACTAAACACTAATCCTAGTTAAGGCCCCAAAGGCACTTATTCCCACATGCATATGTACATGTACTCATACTACCCCCCCACACACACACACCACACACACACACGCAACTTGGGTCTGATTTATTTCATTAATAAACAAATAGGTATTTAGCATCAACTTTGTGCCAAGGGCTGAACGTATTAGATGCTAGGGATACCAAGACAAAAATGAAATGGCCCCTGTCCTCAAGGAGAGAGCATTTTATTGGGGGAAACGATACGCGTTCACGTATGCAGAAAAATACATGCAGAGCCTAGGATCCCAGATTTAGATCTGGAAAAGACCTCATGCATCCTTTATTCTAGTCTCCTAAATTTACAGAGAAGGAATCTGAGGTTCTAAGAGGAGAAGAGTCACACAGTCACTAAATGTCCAAAACTGGACTTGAACAGGGTCTTCCTGACTTGAGTTATGTACTTTATTTGCTACTTAACAAATAGAAGTTCCCTGAGGGCAAGGCTGGTTTCGGTTTTTGTTTCTGCTGTCCCTGGGGCCTTGCACAGTGACTAGCACATGTTTTAGTTGTTGTTGTTCAGTCATTTCAGTTATTTTGGACCTTTATGAACTCATTGAGATTTTCTCGGCAAAGATAGTAGAGTGGTTTTCCATTTCCTTCTCTAACTCATTCGACAGATGAAGAAACAGAGGCAAACAAGGTTAAATGACTTGCCCAGGGTCACACAACTAGTACGTGTCTGAGGCTACATTTGAACTCAGGCTCAGAGCTCTATCCACTAAGTCACCTACATGCCACATAGTAGGCACGTAGTAAATGCTTGCTGCTTGATAGTTTGCACAATGTCATTTCGGAAAGGAAGCACCAGTAAGGGTGCTGATAAAGAAAGATCTTAAGTAGAAGGTAGCTCTTGAATTGAGCTCTAAAGGACTTTTGAGGAGAAAGAGTAAGGGGGTACATTTCAGGCATGGTAGACAGCCTGTTCAAAGGCATGGAGAAGGAAAGTGGAATGTCATAGATGAGAATGGTAAGAAGACCACTGAATAATTATACCTAGGGGTTTTTAACAAATATTCAAGTGGACAAATATTACACAGACTTGGTGGTTTGTATGTTTTTTTTTTAATAAACCCAAGCTTTTCTCTGAAAAGTTAATTTTTTAAAAACATCGATATTCTCACAATGTTGTGTGGCTATGGGTCACAGAAGACTATATTTTTCAAAGAAATGGAATTGAAAATCATCCCAAGAACAATGGAAGGTCACTTGCTACATGTGTGACCTTGGGTAAATCACTTAGCCCCTCTAGGCTTCAGTTTTCTCCTCTGTAAAATGAGGAGGTTAGACTAGATGACTTCTGATGGCCCCTCTAGCTCTAGAACAAGAAAGGTTATCCAAGAAGTGAATAAGTGAAAATGATGGGCAGGTCGAATGACACAAAAGGGAGCGATTATCATTGAACAACATCAGTGAGCTCCACTGATTGCCTCAAGATGTTGAGAGAAAACAAAGAAGGTTCTCAGCACCGTGGATGGACTACCAATGGAAACTTGTGGGAAGGCAAGGATAAAAGCTGAAGAGGATGGGCAGAGCATGGATGGGTGGCAGTATGGATGGGCAGTGATTTTCATCATTAGAAAACCCATATCAATGATGTAAAGACCTATCTGAACATGACTTATTCACACCTGTTAATGAGTAAGTGTCTCTGAGCATACTGAACCAGGGCTCAGCAAATAAATGACTTCCAACCTAAAATTATGATTGGGAGTCAACAGGAACATATGATTCACTTTACAGTCAACTTTTCAGTGCTACATGGGTCTACATGGGTCCCTTTCAAGAAAGCTGACCTCTGTGGTAATAATTGCTTCCTAACACGACAAAATATGCTCTCAGACTCCATGAAGACATGAGATCCAGTGGAAAAGAGTCCCAGATTTGGAGACAGAGGTCTGGGGTCAGATCCTAGCTCTGCCCCTGGCTGCCCATGCAGCCCTGCACAAACTACGCCATCTGTCCACAAGTTGACACATCTATAACAAAGACCTAAAGATGGGCTTAAATCACCTCCAAGCTCCCTTCCAGCACAGAGTCTGTGGTTTGGGAAGGCTCCTTAAATGCTGAATGGCCAAAGGCATGCAAAGGTAAGAGATCTGTTGTGTCAGGATGAAACAAGTGAAAATTGGACATGCCCTCAAGGAGCAAATCTGATGAATGTTGCTGATCAGAAGGAAATCTTTTTTTTCCCAAATTTCTTGACCAATACTCGACTCTAACGTTAACATCTTTTTTTTTAATTAAAAAGTTGTCAAAATCTTTTGTTTTTACATCTCTGTCATTTCTAAATCATCTATCCCTTGTCCTTTCCAATACCCCATCCTCAACCTGGGATCCATCCCTCATAACAAAAAATAAGAGACAGAGAAATCATCAGCTCAACAAAACTAACCAAAACAATTGAATCTCCCAGGATGGGCAGTATTCTATGCCAATAGTCCCCCACCTCAGCTAAGGAGTGATGGAAGTACATTTTCTCCTCTCTTCTCCCAATTCATGATTGATCAGTATAACTAACAGATCATTCAGCTTTCACGCACAACTTCTCAACTAAGAAAACATTCTTACAATGACCCTATCAGATGGAATCTGGAATAAACAGGCCCCATGGAGGGGCCAAATGTTTCTTCCTGCTGATTTTTCTGGTCTCACTGGCTACAAGGCATCAGGTTATAAGGAAGTGATCAATCACTTAAGGTCCTTAGGACAACTCCGATGACTTTCTCACGCCCTTCTTTTCAAAGACCAGGCCCATTGTGTACTCTCTCCTCCCAGCTTGCCCAGCTCTGTCAATGAAACCCAGCCATTCTGAGTCACCCAGGAGGGAAAACTTGGGTTCACTGTTCACTCCTGGCTCTCCTTTATTCCCTCCATATTTGTGCAGTGACAGCTTACTATTGATTTTTTCTTTTGAAATGTTTCTCTTATTTGTCTTTCTTCTCCATTCCCAAAGAGACCAACTTACTCCAGGGCACGCGTGACCTCAAGCTTAGAACACGACAGCAGCCTCCCCAGATGGCTCTATTCTTCCATCCCCAATCACTCTGCTCCATGCTGGAAGAATCATCTTTCCTTCTGTTAGAGTAACTATGGGATTCTACTGTTCTAATGGCTTTCAAGGCTCCCTTCGACCTATGTGACTTACCCTCTCTCTGTCTCAGCTTCCTCATCTGTAGAATGAGGGAGATAGAAAAGATGGCCTCCGGTTTGAAATCTCTGACGTCTGTGGTCATCTATGGCCTCTCTTCCCTCTTATGCTCTTCCTTTGCCTCTTACCTCAACTGCTCAGCATCATGCTAGGCACACAGTACCAGGCAGCTAGGTGAGAAAGAGGCCTCGGTCCAGAGTCAGGAAGAGTTGAGTTCAAATCCAGCCTCAGATACTTATGAGCTATGTGACCCTGAGCAAGTCATTTAGCTACTTTTTGCCTAAGTTTCTTCAACTGTAACATGGGGATAATAACAGCACCTACACTTCCCAGGGCTTTTGTAAAGACCAAATGAGATGGCATTTTAAAAATACTTAGTACAACACCTGACATACTTATATAAATGCTAGACAGTAGTAAAAATAGCAAGTGTCAATAAATGTTCTTTCTCTTTCTCTCTCTCTCTCTCTGTGTCTCTCTCTCTGTCTCTGTCTCTGTCTCTCTCTGTCTCTCATTTAGTTTTAAAAATCTTCCTAACTACTTCATTTGTCTTCCACTCTTTGGAAATTCTTCAGCAATAATCATTTGTATTGTGAAATTCAGTATTAAGTATCTACTGACTTTGCTGTCTTGCACTGTTTGCCACCATCCTAAGTGTGTCCTCAACTCAACTAGACTTGAAATATTTTGAGATGCAAATCTTCAGCCCCACGCGCACCACGCCACAGGTGCTGGACAATGCTGCGCACATCGTTGATGGTTAATAATAATGGATGAAGAACTTGCTGATTTTGTTCCTCTTTTTTTTTTTTTAATTTTGAAATTGTCAAATGTAGCAGAGAGGATAAAGTGCCAGGCCCGGAGTCAGGAAAACCTGAGTTCAAATCTGGCCTCAGATACTGTGTGACCCCGGGCAAGTCACTTAACCCTGTTTCGCTCAGTTTCTTTGCCTGTAAAATGAACTGGAGAAGAAAATGGCAGACTTCTCCAGTATCTTTGCCAAGAAAACCCCAAATGGGGTCATGAAGAGTTGCACACAACTGAAAAACAACAAAACTAAGCGGAACCAACTGATATAATAATTCTGTAAAAATATGCAGCACTCCACACCCAGGGTTCCCCACCTTTCTAGCGGAAGGAGGGGGGCGCATTTCCTCATCTCTGCTCCAGGACCAGGATTGGTCATCATAACTACAACACATTCAACTTGCTTGTGCAGCTCTTTATTACCAGTGTCATTGTCAAGGTGTCTGCTGTTCCCCTGGTTCTGCTCACTTCCCTCTGGCCCCACTCCTACAAATCTTCCTATGCTTCTCTAGATTCCTTATATTCTTATATGGTCCAACATACAGCTCATTGCATTCATGTACCACAATCTGTTCAGCCATTTCCCTACAGTCTAGACTGACTTTATGCAGGCTGACATCCAAGGGAGATAATTCAAATAAAGGTCCGGGAGCTTTACAATTCAGCCATGTGACCACCTCTTCTCCACACACGAGCCTTCAAGATAGCTTCCTCTTCCAAGTATGACCACAAATTATTTGAATACATTCTCCAATTTTGGGAGAATGCATGAAACCTTTGGCTCCCAGGAAAAGGCACTTCTGATGCCTGCCAGCCAGGAGCTGGCTGGAAAAGAGTGATTCTCCATGATTAAATTTGTGGTTTTCTGGGCTGGAATTTGGTATAGTCAAACAACAAACATTTACAAAATACTTAAAATTTTATTAATAAACTAATAATTTATTAAGTGCTTAAGCTTAAGCACAGAGACTGAGGATACAAAAAAGGGCAAAAAGTAGTCCATGGCCTCAAAACACTCGTAGTCCAACGGGAAAGGCAACATGCAAATAATTGTATGTGTGTGAACCACACACGTATATACGCAGATACATATGTGTACCTGCATAGGATATGCACGTATGTACACGTGCAGACACACACACGCACACATATATGTAAGCATGTCTTGGGTGTATGTGTGTATATGAATATGTGTGTATACAGGTACGCACATACAGGCCTACACACAAATATATGAGATATAAACACATCAGGCAGAAGAGAAGTGGAAAAGGGAAGAAAGCATTAGCAGCCAGGAGGACCAGGAAAGGCCTGATTTGATCTGAGTATTGTGGGAAGCCTTAAGCTGTAAATACCACATCAATGTGAATTATCATCACCATATCGTAATTTTTCTAAAGCTTTGCCCCACAAGAGAACGCCTCCCTCATGATAATAAACTGAATATGCAGGTGAGAAATAGAACTTACTCAATATCCCTGGCACAGAAAACAAAACAAAACACCCGACATCAGGAGGATTGTATTTCAACATCTGTTGATCAGAGGAAACTACTCCATTAGTGTCTTTAAAACGAAAAAGTTCCAGGCTATAACAATAAAGATTAGAACCCAAACAAGCATCTAATTTTAGCCTTTTATTGATTTAAAAAAATCAATGTAGGGACCCGTAAACATGCTTACGCCTCACTGAGAGTATAATGACATTAGCTCTGTAACCGGCTGGGGAACTGGGCGCCAATCAAGAGTAGCCAGGGAAGCAACACCGTGAAGGAAAGCACACTAGATTTGGAGTCAGAGGGGGCCTGGGTTCTTATCTGGACTCTATGATTTATTAGCTGTGTGACCAAGACGTTTCCTTCTCTCTGGGCATCCTCTGTAAGATGAGACGAGGTTGGCTGCCATGATCTCTTAGGATCCTTCCTGTTCTGGATCTAGTATTCTACAATGGAAAACATCTTCCACCTGGGTGTGAAGGGGGGAAAGTGGGGCTTTTACAGAGCCAGCGCTGAGTGCTTAGAAAGCCAGATGAAGGTCTTCACACGTAGGAAATGTCAAAGATGTCCGGACGTCCAAGTATCTGAATGGGTTTCTCCACAATAACAGTGCATCAAACAAGGGATCCTGAGACAAGTTCTGATGGGTGTACATAAGATCAATAAATTGGGACCATGCTTTGCAGTAAAAACTTGTCAGGTAAGTGGCACTAATTGCTACCAGATACATTTGAAGAGGCCCCTAGGGTCATCACCAATCCTGCAATCCTTCCCCTTCCCCTAAGCACCAAAGCACCAAAAATTCCAATTCAAACCATAGCTTATTGAAAATCATTTTAAAAAATCACAAAGTATTTTAAATCCTAAAGACCAAAAGAAAAAAAATTCCTTTTACCAAGCCCACAATATATTTTATGAGACTAAAAGTTACTTCTACTATTATTATTATAAAAAGAAAACCACTTTTAAAAATCACAATGAAAATACTTTAAATCCTAAAATCTCCCTTACCAAGCCCACACTACAGTTTAAGAAACTAAAAGCTCTGCCATTCTCCTGCTAGACAAATAAGGCAAAGAGAAATATGAACTGAGAAAGAACCGAGGAAATGGTGCTGAAGAAATGTAGTGCTCTATTCACTCTGTCTTGGTACCTTGCAAAGATACTCAAGACTTGGTGCTATGGATTGTGGCTGTGGAGCCCACCAGCTACAAGACACAAATGCACCATTGGTTCTTAACTTTAAGTACAACAAATCCATCTGGTGGTCCACCCTGACCCTAAGATCTGAACTTTCAGCAAGTGATATGTAGAAACATCTGTATCCTTTTGATTCAATTTGAACTTGAACATCTGTACTAATTGCATTTCTGTTCATCGCAACAAGGAATGAGAAGATCAAACAGTACCAGGCTAGTCCCCTGGCAGTACTTAATATGTCAATCATGATTTCAGAAGCCAAACAAGTGTGTGTGTGTGTGTGTGTGTTGGGGAAGGGAAGGTTCAGCTGACACAATGCCATCCTTCTGAACCATTTTGATCAATACAGCCTTTCTCTGAATCAGTCTCGGATGTACCAGGCTCAGCCTAGTATGTCCCTCTCATATGCCACAATTAAGTTTCATTCAGTTTGTCGAATTGTCTGACTCTATTGGCCATTTCAACACTCAATATGTCCCAAATACCTAAGATGACACTGTTGCTGTTGATGATGACTTATTTCTGACTCTTCATGACTGCATTTGTAGTTTTCTTGGCAGAGATACTGGAGTGGTTTGCCATTTCCTTCTCCAGCTTATTTGACAGATGAGGAAACTGAGGCAAACTGGGTGAAGTGACTTGCCCAGGGTCTCATGGTAACTGTCTGTGTTGGATTTGACCTCAGATCTTCCTGATTCCTGGCCCAGCACTCTATCTACTGCACCACCAGCTGCCCTCTCTTCAATGACCATTCTTCAGATTCTACCTCTAACACCTGGGGAAACCTTCCTCTATCCATATATTCATTCCATTGTTGAGTCTCGTTACTTTAACATCAAAGCTTCCCTCCCATTTTTCCTGTCTGTCCCTCTCATCTTATAGCTGAGGAAAGTGAGGCTCAGAGCTTTTCGATGACTTTGATCTAGGTCACACAGCTAGAAAGCTCAGAGCCAGCATTCCAATCCCGCTCCAGATCTATGAGCCTCAGAACCGCAAGAGGTGGGAGGAGGAAGTTATGAAGGACGGGAGTAGGGAGGCAGAAGGTAGCAGTTTCATAGTGTTCATATCATTTAGAACCATGAATGTAGGTGTTGGGAATGCTCTCGGGCGGTGGGGAGGTAGGCTTGATTAAACACTGTGTAGTCCTGTGACCTGCTACTCAGCCAGTGTTCAATACTGCTGAGTCTGTTATTAGACTCCCCGTTTGGGTTGGGCCACTGTAATTGTGACTGCACCCTCATGCTTAGTCATCAACAGAGAAACACCTATTTATTTACACCATGTCTTCAATAGCAATCACATCTGGGGGAGTGATCTGCACGTGCTATATGTTGTACCTTCAGGTCTCAAAACCTAGCTCTTGGGAATAACGACTCTTCTTTAGAAAGCATTCTGTCCCTGGGCACAGCCCTCCACTGAGACACATTGCAACTTGTGTGCGAATCGAGGCAGGTGTTCTTCAGGGACTGGCAGACGGACAAAACCAACCACGTGAGTGGCAGGCATGGGGGCTTGGAGGGCCTGGGTTCGAGTGCTGCCTGAGTCCTTAATCTCACAGTGCTGCAGGGACCTCTCTAAGACTCTTAAATTGCAAAGAAGGTACTGACCTGCATTAGTGTTCCAAATTGGGTTCAGATCCCACAAACATTTATTACGTTCACTAACTCCTATATGTAGGATATTGTGCAAAGGATTTGATTTGAACCCAATTTGGGCATTCATTTTTAAAAAAAAAATAATTTTCCAACCCTCACTGAATAGTAGTTGGACAGTGATGTTTACCTACTCTTTTCTTTTGAAAGTAAAGCCCACATTTAAGATCCTTTCCATTCTTACTCTCAAGGAAATGCCATTGCCATTAGATAAAGTTTTAAAAGCACCCATTTCCAGATCAGTGGTCAAGGACTCTGTAAATTTCAACATTTCACCTAAGACACAGAGCCAGACAGAATCCTATGGGTCAGTTAACAGTCTGCATTCTTTACATGCCAGGGCAAAGGCCTGACTTGTATTTTAGAAATTCTTGTTAGGTCAGGGCTGATAATGTACCCTTATTTGGAAATTTTCCTTTATGGACTCAATTTTTTAAAAATAATACAGAATGATGCAGGAATCCCAAGTCTCTGCTCTGCAGCCTGACTCTCCCTAGCCTCCCCAAGGGCCCAGGTAACAAGCAAGTTTTAAAGATACATTTGTTTAATATGACAGCCTTGCCAAGATTTTCCCAAGAGATAAGACTGTGTAAAAGTTCAACAACACCTCACCTACCTGGGACACACCTAAGAACCAAGAAGAAGGCAAAGAAGGTATTCCAGCAGACAAAAAGAGATGTCGCCAAGTCCCCACACTTAGGTGACTTAGCGGAGAGTCCCCAGTCTCTCTCACTCAGGGCCTATTAACTCTTAGCATAGGTACATTTCTAACAAGCTCGATCATCTAATTTTTGAGCTCCCACTAGGTTGGAAGCAACAAAATGAAAAGAGGCAGGAGTGGCTAGGGAGGGAACAGATTGTGGTCTTGCTCCTTGACAACATTAAATAATATAGAGCAGCAAATTAGCCCTCAGTTTTCTTATCTGTAAAATGAGATGATTTGACTAAATTAGTTAGACTTTCCAGGCCTCTTTCCTCTCATCTATGTTGCTTCTGGTAATCTCATTATCAAGAACAACTAATCCTTCAAGGATATGTGAGTGATATCACCTAATGCATCATTTTCAAGATATCCTTTAATTGCCCTACTTTGCCCTGTCATTTCTTGATTTATTTCTCTTCTCTGTTCCTAGCCCAGTTCTTGGCACACAGTAAGCACTTAATATATGCTTTTTTTCTCTTTTTCATTCATTCATTCATCCGTGCATCCATGCATCCATGTATTCATATTCATTCTGAATATCACCTAGCAGGATAAGGTACCAGACACTGAGGTCTTTTCTTGAACTAAGCTGCCAAGTGTTCAAACTGTGCTTCAGAGAGTAACTCCAATAGTCTGGTCACGTTGTTCGAATGCAAAGTACACTTGCCAAAAAGTCTATTTTATGGAGAACTTACACAGGGCAAATGTTCACATGGTGGTGAGAAGATGTGACACAAGGACCCTCTCAAGGTCTCCCTTAAAACTTTAGGATTGATTGTGTGACACGGGAGACCCTGGCACAGGACTGCCCAGCATGGCGTGCCCACATCAGAGAAGGTGCTGCGCTCTATGAGCAAAGTAGAATTGAAACAGTCAAAGGAAACGCAGGATGTGCAAATTTAGAGAATCCACCCCAAATGTTGACATGGACTATTTGTGCTCGACCTGCAGGAGAGCATTCCGAGTTTGCATTGGTCTCATTGGTCACAGTCGGACACACTGAAACTTGACTCTGGCATAATGATGTCATTTTGGTCCTCTCTGAGAATGAAAGACAATAACTAACCAACCCCGCCACTGTTTTTGACCCACATTTCATAGGACAAAGCTGTTGGTTGAGCATAAAGGAGGGATGCTAGCAGGGTGAGGAGAGGTTTGAGGGGAACCGGAAAGGGCCATGGGAAATAGAAGGATACAGGCTATGGACCACACAGTCTCTTCCTCCTTTTCTTTCTTTGGAAACATGGAAATTCCATGAAACTTTTTATAAACGGTGTGAAATCATTGGATTAAAGTTAAACTACTCCACGATTCTAGGGCTATCTAAAACCTCAAAGTCCTTTGGAGACAGACGCTGTTCTTTGTTGACGTATTTGCAAGTCATGAGGGCAGACTCTTTAATAATTCAACCTCGAAGTTTTGATCTTTCATCAAAATAAAAAATAAAAAGTTTTGCCAAGACAGCTTGGTTTTGATATTTTAAGAAGCAGCTTAAAAGTATTCTGGGAATCCGGGGAGAGCTGCCATCATAGATGCTGTGTGATATAAAAAAAAAAAAACATAAAAGGATACAGGGCAATCTTGGGTGATTTTAATGTTTTAATAATTTTGTTCTATGACTGTGGCCAAAGCAGGTTGGTTGGCCCTATCCAGAAACTATAAAAAATAACAAGACTGAACAGACAGGCCAACCAGTATCTAAAGCACAGTGAGATAGCTTAAGAATTATATAGTTAACATTGCTAAGAGATGGAATAGTTCTTGAAATCTCTTAACACTAGTTAATAGGCCCTGGAGGCTGAGCATGATCTCACCTGTGGCTCTCTCTGCCCACCTCCATACACATTCAAAACATTTCCTTGGCTCCCTATCACTTCTGGAAAAAAGAAGAAACTGTCAGCTCCTCATATTAAAGCCACCCTTCCCATCTCCTCCTTCCTATCTGTAATTTCATATAACTTATTTTCAAGCCTACCCCTCTTCATAACTACCCTTTTTCTGATGAGGGTATCACGATTATTCCAGATATCCAAGGTCACAGTTTTGTTCAGTCTTCCTGACTTCTCATCCTTATATTTCTCATTATATAGAGATATTATCATAATTATCACCTTATGATTATATTATAATAATTCCTATATTAATATAGAACATAATTCTATACCATCAGTTGCCAAGACTTAACATTTCTTCCTTCATAGTCTCTCTCATCTATTCCCCCATCTCTCCACTTCTTTTAGTTCATACTCTCATACCCAAAGTTAACAAACATTTATTAAGCACCTACTATATACCAGACACCATCCTAAGTGCTGGGGATAAAAATAAAGGAAAAAAGACAGTCCCAGCTTTCTAAAATGGGAGACAACATGAAACAGCCATGTGCAACAAGATCTATATGGAGATAAAAAAACAACAGGGGAAGGCACCAGCACTGAGGAGGAATTAGGAAAGGCTTTCTGTGGAAGCTGAGCCTTGAAGGAAGCCAGGAAAGCCAGCCAGGTGGCACAGGGGATGGAGCACCAGGCCTGGAGTGAAGGAGACTTCAGTTCAAATCCAGCCTCAGACACAGACTAGCTGTGTGACCCTGGATAAGTCACGTGACCCTTCTGGCTTCAGTTTCCTCATCTGTCAAATGAGCTGGAGAAGGAAATGACAAGCCACTCCAGTATCTCTGCCAAGAAAACCCCAAATGGGGTCATGACGTGTTGGACGTGTCTGAAATGACTGAACAACAACAAGCCAGGAGGCAGAGACAAGGAGGGAGAAAATTCCAGGCATGGGGCCCAACAGTGAAAATGCCTGGAGCATGAGGAGGGGGTGGAAGGAAGGTGTAGGAAGACTGAAAAGGTCTTCCCTCCTCTCTTAGCACCCAACCCTTGTCCTCTGCACACAGCTGAAAACACACATCTAACCACGTCATTTCCTTGTTAAAAAAACTCCCAGGGTGCCCTCTTGCTTCCATAATGCAGACTCTTCTTGGCCTTTCCAATCTTTGACAATCCAGCTTCAGTCAACTTCTTCCAGCCTTATCATCCAATACTCCCATATCTAAGCTAAGCTCCAGACACCTTGGTCTGCTCTGCACACAGGTGACACTTCCTGCGTACTTCCCCTTCTCACTTCTGCCTTGTAGAATCTCTAGATTGTTCCAAAGTTCAATTCAAATGCCACTGCTCACACGAGGCCTTTCCAGGCTCCCTCAGCTGCTGGTGTCCAAACCCTACACCCACTCCCCCAAATTATGTCATATTTACTTTATGTATTTACTCCTATGCATACATGTTATCCCCCTGATTGAAATGTAAGCTCCCTGAGGACAGGGATTCCTTATTTCATTTTTTGTCTTTATATTCCTAGTATACTGCATAATTCTCATCACATCAAAGGTACATAAGTTAAGTATTCATTGATTAGGCCATGCATGTTCCATCCCAGTCAAACAGGACACCTACCTGGTCTCCAGGATGCTGTTTCCCCTGTGTACTTTTCCCAGGCTGGATCCCAGATCAGGAACACACTCCTTCCTCCCCTCTGCCTCTAATAATTCCTAACTCCCTTCAAAGCTTGGCATGGGTGCCTCCTCCACAGTGTCCTGGACCTCCCATTCATACTTCGTATTTACTTATCTTTGCACATTTTATGCTTCTCTGTCTCCCATCCCCAACCCCAAGACACTAGGTGTGCCAGGTGCTGGGAATAGAAGGTGAAAATGAAGCCACCCCTATCCTCCAGGGCCTTACATTCTAGAAATAAGAATTCCCCTTTAAGATAATTAGAGGAAAAGAATTTAAGTAGGATGAAAAATACTGAGACAGTAGAAAATGTGAGCATCAAAATCATGTGTTTCTATTTTCGCTGTCTTTAGTTTCCCTAAGTGGGTACAAATTTGGTCGCCCATTCAAGAAATCAGTTTCATTTTAGTCCTGCCCTGAGAGGGCCTGTATTTACCCCAACGCAGGAAGGAAGAAAGCCTACAGAGCTGGGACAAGGCATCCATGCAGATAAGGAAAGGTTGGAAAAGTTCACCCTTGGCGTTTAAAATTCTGTACCCCCTGTATGTTTTTAGTGTCCTTCAGAGACTTTGGGCCATCACTATTGTGCATATGGCCTGACGTACTGCAGAGTAAACTCCTACAGACCACAGAGAGCCAGATGTTCTGAGACTAAAAATAGGCATATTTATAAAAGGTCATGAGCAGCAGGTTCAAGTTCAGCCTCAGACATTCACTACCTGTGTGACCATGGATAAGTTCCTTAGCCTCCCTAGACCTCAGTCCCCTGCTCTGTGATATGGGAGGTTGGAGGGTTGGACCAGATAGCCTTCCAGTTCTAAATCTATGATCTTAAGTTTCAAAGAAGACATCTATTGATCTACATAGAAAAAGTAAAGCCTGCTACACCAGTTAAGTCATAGGTCTAGTTTAAAAACAAAACATCATCAAAGGTGCCCCCAGCTGAGTGTTGTGCCCAGGAAACACCCCAACGTTCCTTTTCTTTGTCTTAGTTCTGGAAACCTAAGCCTCATCTGAATTTCATCTGTTACGTATTTTCTAAGACTAAGTATCAGTCGGCTCCCCAACCACACAGTTAAAAACGCCCATGTTGATGAGATGACCTCAACATCCAAGAACTCCAGAGGTAAGAGGTTCGAGATTCCTTCCATCGTACTCCCTTAGTCACTTCATGCTGGCATAGGAGAGCAGGCATCTGGAGGTGGTTTGGACAGCTGTGTGCCCTGCAGGAGGCTTGGACAGTGGGGTAAGAGAGGGCAGAACAGCTAGCGGTCACATTGTGAAACTGCCCGTGCAGGTGACAAGTTCCCAGTGTGGGATGGAGATGCCAGACTGGTCAAGGGAAAGGACCCAGCATGAGCCAGTTTTTTTGGTTGTCTGGAGTATAGGGGCTTGAAGCAAAGCTGGTGACAATAGCGGTTTCTATCTTGGTGAACGGCAGCCCTAGGTGGTAAATTCTAGGAGAAGTTGCTATTGTTGAGGGAAAGAATGGGAGAAGTGGGAGGAGAAATTTCGCTGATGCATCCTACTGGTCTACCTCATTCAGCCATCCCTCCTTAAGAAGAAGCCCTGGGAATTTGTGGAATGGGATATGGCAAGGAAGCCGCCTGCTGAAAATAACAGGCCAGATGCTGGAAGACAATCAAACGCTGAGAAAAAAAACCTACCATCCATAGGATGAGAAATAAACCCAATCTGGACAGAATCCTGGGAGGCCAATGGCAAGTTTGCTCTGTGGAAAAGGCTGGCCTTATACTGAGCTAAAATCCACATTCTTGGGATTCACACCCATCGATCCTGGTTCTGTTTTTTCCAGCAATGGAAAAGAAAAGCCTATTCTCTCTTCCACTTGGCAACTCTTCAGAAAGCCGAAAGAAGGTAATATGCCCCGATCTTGGATCTTTTTCAAAATATCCTGCTGTTTGTGACCAGGGTAGGAGGGTGCCCAACACTTCCTCCACCCCTGGCTGGACACGTGCCACTTATCAGCATTCCTGTTAAAATGTGGGTCTCGTAATGGAAAATTATCCTGCAGATACAGGCTCACCAGGGCAGGACACTACGGAGTCATCCCTCGCTTGTTCCAGACAAGGGACTGCTATAAATACATCCTCACTCGGAATCAGCTCCTTCGGCAGCTGTGCTCCGCTCTATGAGATCAGAGCGAGACTGCAGTCTACTCAACCTGAGTCTTGTTATTTTTTTAAAACAGGACTAAGACCCATCGCATCCCATGCCCCGCTTCGGACTCTGAGTTCAGTGGATTTTGTTTTTATCCATCCCCTTGTGCTTAGCGGCTAAATTCCCTCCTCAGCTCACTGTTCTAGCCTGTCAAGATTCCTAAATTCCACCCTCTGAATTCACTACTCCAGGCTGCTTCTATAATAACTCCCATTCACACTACACTTCAGGATTTGCAAAGCACCTCACTTTTGATCTTCTCAACAACGCTGTGAGGCAGATGCTATTGCTATCTCCATTTTACAGGAGAGGAAACTGAGGCTCAGAGTAGTTAAGTCATCCTGACTTCAAGTCCAGTGTAACATGCTATTTCAACAACCTGAGAAGCAGGTCTTACTGGCATTAATAATATTAACTATTTGATCATTAAAGCATAAACTGATCTTTTAAAGCTAAAAAAGGGGGTCTTGTAGGTCAGCAGTTCTCAGATCTTTTGGTTTCTGGATCCCTTTTTTCCTCTTGAGAATTGAGGACCCTCCAAAGAGCTTTTGCTTATGTATTATATATAAATATAATTATATATGTCATATTATTGTATTATATTATTTCTATTATACATATAATATTATAGGGAGTTATATCTATTGATATTTAATATCATTGAAAGTCTTAGTATTATTATTTTTTAAATTTTTTTTTTGGAGGGCAATTGCCCAAAGTCACATAGCTAGTAAGTGTGTTAAGTGTCTGAGGCCAGATTTGAACTCAGGTCCTTTTGACTTCAGGGCCAGTGCTCTATTCACTGCGCCACCTAGCCACCCCAAGTCTTAGTATTGTTATGAAAGCACTTCTGACCTTGAGGACCCCTGAAAGGGTCTTAGGGACCACACTAAGAGAACCCATACCGGAGGTCAATGAGTTCAATCCCATATTTCATGGATGAAGAAATTGAGACACAGGGAGGTTAAGTGACTTGCCTAGGATCATACAGGGTAACTATCAGTAGGATTTGAATACAGGTCTTCCCAACTCTACATCTACTACCCTATTCACTCCAACATGCTACCTCAACAACCTATACAGCAGGTTCTGCCAGCATTAATGAGAATCAATCTTTGGATCCTCACAACAGCTCTATGGAGGAGGTACTAGTTGTATTAATGATAAACCTCTTTTACAGATCAGTAAATTGAGACTCAGAGGTCAGGTGACTTCTCCATGGCCACATACAGGGGGCGGGGTATGCACAACACACATTTACTCTTCATTCTTAACATTTTGTCCATTACTTTTTGAAGTCTAGACAATCAACAAAACAATAAATCAAGCCCTGATTTGAAGCATTTGCCAGTTTGCAAGGTACAGATGCATACATTGAAAATTTAACAATCAGCTCATACAACTAGTAAATGTAGGAGGTGGGATTAGAACCCAGGACACTTCTGCTTCTAAATCCAGCACTTTCTCTATTCCAACATATCTTCAGTCATGTGCAGCCTTTGTAACAGTAATTTTGGCAGCTCATAGGTTTTTCTCTCCTCTTCCCCAACTTCCTTCTGAGTTTGTGACTATATGCCAGAGGACTGAGGTTATTCAAAAGTCTCCTCTGGAGAACTGGAGAGGAAAATGGCACATCTGTTCCCACCAACTAACAAGTATTCATATGCAAGCACATGCCATATTTCATCATAAGACCAAAACTCACATCCCAGCTGGCTACTTTCATGACCTTGGGCAATTCTCTTAATCTCTGTGGGCCTCAGTTTCCTCTTGTGTAAAAACGAATGTGGGGTTAGATCATTTCAAAGGCCCCTTCAAGTCCAAAAATTCCAGGATGGTCTGAACAAGGCTCGTAGAAAATCCATCTTTGGAGTACAGGAGGAAAGAAAAGTAATTGAAGGAGAGAGATAAGGGGCTTGGAGCTAACTGGAACATAGAGCCTCTAGAGGAGAGAGGAGAACCTAGCTAATAGGGCTTAGTTGGGGGAGGCAAGATTTTTAAAGAAAGAAAGGAGGCTCCCTAGTGTCTGATGCAGCAGAAAAGTCACAGTCAAGGACAGAGGGAAAGTGCCACTGGATTTGGCAATAAGGAAGTCAACAGTCATAGACCTAGAGATGATAGGACCTGAGAACGTCACCCAGGAGAGCAGCAAGGTACATAGGGAATAACTCTGGATGTGGGTTTGGATCCCAGCTCTGTTAACATTTGTGTGACCTTAGGAAAGTCTGGGCCTCTCTGAACCTCAATCTTAATAAATAAATGCTTGTTGACTCTCTGGACCTCAGTTTCCTCATCTGTAAGAGCAGAGGGCTAAACCAAATGGCCTCTGAGGTCCCTCTTAGCTCTGGAGTTTAGATGCTATTTGTACATCACACTTAAGGTCTCAAGCCTTCAGCTTCCCCATCTGTAAAAGTAGATGGTTAAATGAGAGGCCTTCTAAGGGCCCAACCTCTCTGCTCCTAGCCCAGACATCTCATTTTATGGAGGCACAAAAGGGTGAAGCTGTTGCCTAAGGTCATTTATGTAGTAAGTGGTAAGACTGGAATTTGAACCCAGGTCCACTACCTTCAAAGCTAGAGCTTCTCCCACTGTGCTGTGCTGTTCAGAAGAGTGGGAGCATTTAAAAAGAAACCAAACTTTTATGAGTTTTCATTCTATAGCCTCAAAAAAGGAAGCCCTAAAAATACCGATTTTAAGGTTAAAAAAACCCATTTGGAACTAGAAAGTAAAAAGATATTCTAGTACTTTACAAATGTTCATTACTATTTTCTAGGGCAGCTAGATGGTGCAGTGAATACAACACGGGACGGAGTTAAGAAGACTCATCTCCCTGAGTCTAAATTTTGCCTCTGACACTCACTAGCTGTGTGATCCTGGGCAAGTCACTTCACCCTGTTTGCCTCAGTTTCCTCATCTGTCAAATGAGTTGGAGAAGGAAATGGCAAACCAATCTAGTATCTTTGCCAAGAAAATCCCAAATGGAATAACAGAGAGTTGTATGCAACTGAACATCATTACCATTTGCTCGGATTAGCGAGAAAGAAGCTATCGGGAGGAGAAATGAAACTGTTCCAAGGTTTACTGCTATTTTCAAACAACTCCCAGCTGCCCATGAGGGCCACATCTGATAAGACTGTAGGAAGGATGGAGCCCCAGCCACGGGAGGGTGGGATCCCAACAACATCATTAAGTAACCTCTGAGATGAAAGATGAAGCCAAGGAGCATAACAAAGGCAGTTAGAGAGGTTTTCTGCAACATGGGTATGGAAATGGTCTTAACAGTCCCCAAAACATCACTTGAGAGTCCTAGGACAGGTCACGTCATAGTAATGAAAATCAGAGGAAGTGTGGAAGCCTCTAAACAGAGCCGACCGCCCAGTAAGACTACCTGGGTCCGAGCCTGCCTCTGAGAAAGGCTGGCTTGGTGAGTCACTGGACAATTGTGGTTGCCTCTGAGTGGAAGGACAAGGGCAGACTTCCATTGGTGGAGAGAATTTTCTTACAGGAATTCACACCAATGAAATCCAAGTCCAGGGACATTATAACAACAATAATTATTATTATAATAATAACAATAGCAGTAACACTGGTTGACTTTGTAATCAGAGGACCAAAATTACATCCCAATGCTGGGGTCAAGGTATAGGGTCTCCAACTGTGGCTGATCAGATCAATAAGAGTTTGGAAGGCTCTACCACAGTCTGGGCACAAATAGTCCATATAAAAGCTGACTTTATACATCAATGATCTCGTCAGGTCCTTAAAACCACATGATGATGGCTATTGCTATGATCATTCCCATTATACTGTGGAAGGAACTGAGGTTCTGAAAGAAAGCTATTTGTTCAGGGTCACTTAGTTGACAAGGCTCTGAGGCAGGACCAAGCTCTGTTCACTCCCTCACCTTCCTCACTTGCCCTCTCTGTGCCTGTATCTTCCTTTGTAGGAGGAGGGGTTGGCTTGGATGGTCTCTGAAGTCCCTTCCAGTCCTTGATTTATGATACTTAGAAGTTCCAGTAAATGCAGCTGTGAGCATTAGCCTCTTTCTCCGCTAGCAAACATGCTAACACAGAGACTACCTTGTGAAATCAGATAGCCTCACCTGAATTGGGCTGAATTCCAATCTACATTATTCATACAATCCCTTTGGCCCTCTCACATTCTTTATGGTTTCGTTTTGGTTTTTTAAAAGGGCCTTCCTTGATATTGTTGGGGAAGGGGAGGGTAGGCTGTTAAGCCAAAACACTTTCATGCCCACTCCTTTTGGGGGAGACTGTCTTCACCAGCTAAGGGGACTAGCTTGTTCCTCTGAGTGTTAAGGCAGAGAATGAGGCTGAGGCCTGGAACTTCCTCATTCTGGGCAGAAATGCCAGAATCATGCTGTCTGCAGTGTTTTCCTTTTGTTTATCTGAGTTCTAAATCTATAGATTAAAAAAAAAGGGGGAATGTGGAATTTTAGGGGACACAGGAAAATAATAACAACACAGCCCCAAACAAGGAAAGAACAAGTCAGAAGAACTGGATTCTGATGCTGACCTTGTACATACTATATGACCTGTCTGAGCCTCAGTTTCCTACTCTGTAAATGGGGAAGTGGGAGGAGGGGTAGGCAAGATGTTCTTGAGGTCCCTTCCTGCTCTAAAACCTATGAAACATAATCTATGTCACTTAGACAGAGGTCATTAAGAAGGTTATAGACAACCATCTGTCTAGGGATGTTTGAGTCATTCACCTGCCTGAGGACTGGGGGCCTGCCCACATGATCTCTAGAGGTTTTTTTCAGCATCAGCTTCCAGGATCCTTTCTTCTGAGTATCTGGGCCAATTTCAAATGAGCATCCCAGAGTACAATTCTAAAGCAGGATGTGAGGACCTTTTGTAGAGTGGTCAAGGGGCTGGGGGGAGGGAGAAGGCCTGCCCAGCCTTACACACACACACACACACACACACACAACCTAGGGACCTATAATACCCTATGTGGAGGCTGCTTAGTACATTGGAATGAATACTGGATCTGAAGTCAGAGGATATAGGTTCAGATTCAGCCTCTGATGTTCACCAGTCACATGCATCTAGATCGGTGACAACCCTCCAAGTCTCTGTGTCCTCAGCCATAAGAAGAAGGAGCTCAACAAGGTGGCCTGTAGAGCTCATGATCTAATGACCCCTTGCCTTCCAGGGACCATGAGCAGCTCCACAGCCCATCTGTTCAGAGGGCCTGGAGGGCCCAGAATTTGGTGGTCACAGGAGGGGGGGCCAGGGAGGGTGCATTCCCAGGCAAAGGCTGCTGTGAACAGAGAGCAGATACCATCATTCTTGGGAGGTCTCCAGGTGAATGAATGCCAGGCAGGTGTTGACCTTAGACCTCTGCATTCCCTGCAAGAATGTTTATCATGCCAAAGGGAGCTCAAGTGCTATGTCCAGACCACCTCTGAACAAGAAACCTGCATTAGGATAAACACATTGGAGGCTATGGGGTGGGGGAGATACTCCCATCCACCCAATGATTCAAAGAAAAATGCTTGTGAACAGCTCGGGAGAGACCTGAAGGTGAGGTTTGTAGGGTTTTTCTGTCTGCATCCCCAGCACTTATCACAGGGCTTGGCACATACTAAGTACTTGAGGATCCATTGTCAATCATTCATTCATTTATTCAGTGCAGAAAGAGCCAGTTTAGGCTCAGAGTCCTGGGCTCAAACTCTGTCTGTGCTCCTCAATGTCACCACCTCAGGGGGCTGCTGCAAGGACAGCGCTTTTCAAAACCTGACATGTTAGCGATGTGAGTTACCATCATCGTCTCTTACTTCTGACTCTTCCTGAAATAAGAATACATCATGGTGTAGCGCTTTCTAAGGACCCGGGTTCAGACCCATGTGACCTGGCGTGACCCAGGTGGCTGTGGGCAGATCACGTCAGCTCTCTCTAGGCCTTAGCTTTTTTCTTTAGGAAAGTGGAGGCCAGCTGATACAGTTGATCTGTATCTGACCACTGGACCCAGATGGTTCCGGAGGAGATAGCGAGGCTGTTGACTCTGTACAGCCCTGCCTCACTTAAATCCAAGTCACTCGCATGTCACAGCATCACCTCCCTGATGTTATGTACTTTTCAAGAACAAAGGACAAACCACAACACACACACAAATTGGAGAATGGTTAAAAAAAGAGAATGTGGGACATGAATGTGATGGGCTGTGTATGACTCCATCCTAAGAAATTACTTTTAAAGAATGCAGAGAAATATGAGAAGATTATAAGATGGGAGAAGCATCTGTCCTCTGATGACCTTTCCCCCCAGATCCTATCATTTGGATATAGTATTCAGACAGGTGGTGCAGTGGTTGGAACACTGGCCCTGGGGTCAGGGAGACTTGTGTTCAAATCCAGTATCAGACAGCTTTGCAACCCCAGGAAAGTCATTTAATCTCTGCCTCAGTTTCCTCATCTGTAAAATGAACTGGAGAAGGAAATGGAAAACCACTCCAGTATCTTTGCCAAGAAATCCCCAAATGGGGTCACAAAGAGTTGGATACAACTGAAAATGGCTGAACAAAATTCAGATTCTCTGACGGATGGCTGAGAAAAAAATCAGACCATACGCCTCCTTTATGCTGCTGTCTATGTTCAGACAAAATCCCAACTCTGGAGAATTTGGGGAAATGGAAACCGAGGACTAGGAAATTAAAGCCAATCTCTCCCATGCTGGGTTTACCAGACATCCAGAAAGATGTGAGAAGTAGGTTCTCCTTTTCCCATCATGTATATTGGCTTCTGATTGGTTTTTACTTAAAGATTAAAAAGTTGAAGGATGGCTAAACACACTGTGGTATGGAATACAACAGAGCATTGTTGCACCATAATGAAACATGATCAGGAAGAATACAAAAAAATACACAGACGCAGCTAGGTGGCACAGTGAATAGAGCACCAGCTCTGGAGTCAGGACAACCTGAGTTCAAATACAGTCAGACACTTGACACTTACTAGCTGTGTGACCTTGGGCAAGTCACTTAACCTCAATTGCCTTGCCTTCCCTCCTTCATAAAAAAAAGTATACAAAGGCTTATGTGAACATTGGTACAGCACAGAGTAAGCAGAACCAGTAAATTAACATAGACCACTGCAACAACAATGTACATGTAAGAGCAAAAACTGAAAATATACGTTATGTCATGACAACCAAGCTTGGCCCCAAGGAAGAGCTGAGAATGAACTTCCCTTCCTCCTTTGCTCAAGTGGGGGACTATGGGAATGGAACACCGCATATACCATGAGAGGCTGCTTTATGCTAATGAGTTTTTACTGAATAGCTCTCTTCCCAACCCCTCCCCCCCTTTTTATTCTCTTTATAAGGGATGGCTCTCTGGGTGGAGGAGAGGGGATGGACAAATTGAAAAGTAAAGGGGATATAAAATGAAAAAAAATTTTAAAGAATTTTAAAACACCGTCACGTTTAATGATTTCAAAATTTTGTGGTGCTCATTCAATAACGTAATTTTATTTGCAACTGATTTTTTTTTTACACTGTGGATGGTCTATGCTTCTTTTTATCAAAAGTTCAGTTTCAATTCCCCTCCCCTGTATTCCAGTCCTTCTCTGGCGAATCCTCTTTTCATTCTGAGCTATCTGGCCACCAGACATAGACTGCTAAATCAAATGAAGTCAGGAGGCCATCAGCTTCCAAATAAAATTGTTGATTAAAATGTCTTGCTTACCACCCCCTCCCAAAGTCCCCAATTCCAATCTATAAATCTTGTGCCACGAAGCCCTTCAGTACAGACTCTCTTTAATTTCTTTCTACAGAAACATGAACTGCTGTATAAGACGGCTGGTTTTAATGAAACACGAATGGCTCCTTCCCATATGTTGGCCATATAATAAAAGGCTTTGTGGCAGCCTTCAACCTTATTGTAAACGCTCCGGGACCTCCATTCGTTTTCAGGATTGCTCTGGGACATGAAGTTTACCCAGTTCAGGAGTAGGGGCCAGGAGAGGGGGGAAGGGAGACAAGGCTAGAAAGTGAGGCAGGAAAGACATTAGCTCTGGTCTGTCTGTGAACAGACCCTAGCAGGGAATGAGTGAGGAGGCCAGAGTCACAAAGACAAACATAAGCCAGTGATTGGAAACCTATGGGATGAAAAGAAAGGAAGCAGCCCCATGCTTCATACAGCTCTCCAGGGAGGAAGGTAATTTATATGCTTGTAGTTTGGGGAATCGCCAGTCCCCTGAAAGGAACATTACATGTTGGCCTCTGAGAGTTGCCCAGATGTGTGGCTTGTCCCAAGAAAGCACAGATATTATAAAACTTAGCCCCTTCAAAAGCATGTGTGTGCATGCACACACACACACACACACACACACACACACACACAGAAAGCAAAAGATGCTTCCCACTGTGATCATTCCAGCAAATGGAATGAAGGGACATAGAAAACTAGCAGGTGACCGTGAATATAAATGGAAAGGTAGTTGCCTTGCTCACATCAGGGAAAGAACAGTGACAAAGAAGAGCATTTCATAGCCCAGAAGGCTTGGGTTCGAGTTAGAGTGAGTCTGTAATGGAACCTGAGGTTTTCTCTCACTGTGGTTTTTAACCAAGGGAAGAGAAAAATGGTAGGAAGAAGACAAAGTATGTCTTCTACATACGCTACAGAGAGAATAATAGCAATTTTCCTTAATAAGGATGCAGTAAGGATGGATTTTATATTTCAGTTGATAAGCATTTATTAAACATTTACTATTTTGTCAGGCACTGGGTAAAGTGCTGAGAGAAGCAAAGAGCCTGCAAAGCCAACCCTTGCTTTTCTGTGATGTGTTTTCTATAGCTAAGAAGCCTTTCCAGGGAAGCAAGGATGGTGTACCATAGCTGGGCAGTCAGATCACCTAGATCCAGATCCACTTGTGATGCTCACTATCTGTAGGACCTGTAAATTGACCAAGGCAGGGGAAGGCTCCATGGCCTCTGAGGTTCCATCCAGCTAAGACCAAGGTCATTTAACAAGTATCACAGAGTTCAATGGCATTAATTGGGTCAGTTTCAAAGGCAGGGCATGTAGGGAGAACAAGGGAAGATGTATGGAGTTAGTCCTGGGATACCTAGAAAGAATCGTAAAGAAATTTGTGCATCACTGGGCAGACCTGAAAAGTGTATTTAAGAACAAAACAAGATAAACAATTAGCTATCTGTAGTATTATCTGCAATTCAAAAAGCTGGAAGCAACCTAAACATCCAACAGAAGGGAAGAGTTAAATAAGATGAGACAGATTCATATTAGAGATTATGGACATTAGGAGGAATATGAAGAAACTGGCAAAGAAAGACCTTTATGAAATAATGGGATAGGAAGGGGAAAAAACCAGCAACAAAGCCCCAAGCAAGGAGTCCACGTGGACCAAAGCTTATAAGAGGAAAAGAGAATAAGAAGGGATGGAGGAAGAATTCTGGCATCCTGATGGTGCCTCTGGGATACTTTCTGGATTTAAATTGATTAATTTAAATGCAAACTGTTACTGAGCAAGTTTACTTAGTTACATTGTTGCTGCTTTAATAAGCCATTTATTTTAAGAATGGGAACCCTAAATGGGCTTAGCAACTTAATGTAGCATCACATCCTTAACTCACATCACTAGTGTTTCCTCTTTTTTACATAACTTGTAATGCTTAGCAATGTTTTTAAATAAAGAGTTGGCTGAAACTTTGGAACACTTTGTCAGCCTGTGAGAATGAAGCCTGGACAGCTTGAGCCCTCATTTTTTAATTGCCATGATAAATGATCATCTAAACCACATTCTAGCTGTGTGACCCTGGGCAAGTCACTTAACCCTGTTGGCCTCAGTTTCCTCACATGTCAAATAAAGTGGAGAAGGAAATGGCAAACCACTCCAGTGTCTTTGCCAAGAAAATCCCAAATGGGGTCATGAGGAGTGGGGCATGACTGAAATGACTCAATGACAATGAAACCACATTCGGAACATGGTTTTGCAGAAAAACAAGAGGACAGGGCTGAGGGCTGGATGAACCCAGAACCTCAGAATCACAGGATCCCTCTTTCATTCAAGGCTTGCTCAGGCACCACCTTACACATTGACACAAAACTTTTTCTGATCCCAACGTCTTCCCCTTCCATCCCAACTAGCAGGGCCCCTGCTCTCTAACTCCTCTTCAACTATCCAATTAGAAAATCATAATTCTTTCTTCCCAAGTCATTGCAAGGTTCAAATGAGATAATATGTGCAAAGTGCTTGGTACACAGTAGGCACTTAATAAATGCTTATCTCCTTCCTTCTTTTCTTTCTTCCTTCCTTTCTTTCTTTCTTTCTTTCTTTCTTTCTTTCTTTCCTTCTTTCTTTCTTTCTTTCTTTCTTTCTTTCTTTCTTTCTTTCTTTC
>NW_027185798.1:16474735-16476648 GCF_028583685.1 Petaurus breviceps papuanus
TTCTTTCTTTCTTTCTTTCTTTCTTTCTTTCTTTCTTTCTTTCTTTCTTTCCCTTTCATTTATTTGTATTCTCTTTATATTTACTCTGCATGTATACTTATATATGGCCCTGCTGTCTCTCTCACTAAAATGTAAACTCTTTGGGAGTAAGGGCTTTTTTTTTTTAATTCTTTCTATTCATATTCACAGTGCCCAGCACATATGTAGAAGGTGTTTAATAAATGCCTGATTCTGATCAATTCAAAGGCCAATCACAATTTCAGAGAACTCATGATAAAACAAGCTGCCCACATCCTGAGAGAAAGGAATTGACACAGGGCAGGATAAGACACATGCACATACACACATGCACACACATATATACACATACACACACGTGCATACGCATATGATTGATGTGGCCAATGTAGGATTTTCCCCCCACTTGTCTATCATGTTTGTAATAGGGTTTTTGTTTTCTCAATAAAGACATAGGAGAAGAGAAGGTAGGAGGGGAGAAGGCAGATCTTTGAATGAAAATAAAATAAAAAACTTCACTTAAAAAAAGTAAATGTCTGATTGGCTGATCTTAATATCAGTTATGAAGTAACCCTGTACCCAATGGCAGGGAAATGGAAAGAGGATAGAGCTTAGAGTCAGGACACGGGTGTGTTGCTTTTTATAAACTGTGTGCAGCTTTTTTCCTCACTGACAATGATAATATTTGTATTACTTGAGTTCAAATTGGGTCTCAGACACTTACTAGATGTGTGATCTTGGGCAAGTTACTTAACCTCTGTTTGCCTTAGTTCCCCCAATTGTAAAGTGAAGATAATAGCAGCACTTACCTGGCAAGTCAGTGTGAAAATCAAAGGAGATAATAATATTTAAAAGGCATTGAGTATAGTGTCTGGCACAAAATAGGCACTATGTAAATGCTAACTATCATCATTATTAAGTACCACTTTGTGAGGAAGGTGTTTACAATTATTGCAGTGGAAGGAACAATGAACTTTCCCAACATAGAACCTGAGTTCAAATCCAAGCTCTGCTACTTAGCATCTTATGTGAGCTTGAGTCTTAACCTCCCAAGGTCTGTTTCCCCTCTTTTAATATGAGGGGGTTCGACCAGATGGCCTCCAGGGTACCTCCCAGTTCTAGGTCTCTGACTCTACAATTTCCACCTATTCAGATATGCTTAGGGAATTTTGAAATTCAGAACCTATGATGGGGGCAGGGGTGTCGAGTAACCTTGTAAAAAAAAGAATCCAAATTTATTAGAATTAGTCCATGCTGGGATTGTCAGGAACTCTTATGATACTAATATGAGTCATGGAGTCAAAGAACCATAAGTCTAGATCTCAATGAGACCTCCAGGTTCACCAAGTGCCTCTTGTTTTACAGATGCAGAAACTGATGCACAAGGTTTAGTGACTTTTCTTGAGGCTTCACAAGCAGTAATTAGTGTCAGGGACTAGACTCTCAAGCCAGTGCACCTCTTTCCATGGTATGGACTGCACAACCTTCTCTTAATAAAACACCCACAAGCAGCCCCATAAGATTCTCCTGCCCTCCGGGCTCCCAAAGACCCAGCTCTGGCCCAGACAACATGAAGAACATTTTTCTGATGATGAGCTAAGCACAGGCCAGCCAAGTCGGGGCTCCAAGCTGAGTTCTGCTACAATGCTTCCTGGACATCTGCCTCCAAGCAGCTCTTGAAATAAAACAGAATCTGGCCAGTTTGTATGCACTACTTGGACTGAGTGCTCATCATTCATTCAGCCGTGTCTGTTCAGACATGTTCTGTATCATCAGTGGAAACCACTGAATATGTGAGTAAAGATGGAAAGATGTGGAACAGTTTCCTTCCTTCCTTCCTTCCTTCCTTCCTTCCTTCCTTCCTTCCTTCCTTCCTTTCTTCCTTCCTTCCTTCC
>NW_027185798.1:16476658-16501673 GCF_028583685.1 Petaurus breviceps papuanus
TTCTCCTTTCCTTCCCTTTTTCTTTTTTCTTCTCTTTCATTCTCCCTTCTCTTCCTTCTTTTCCCTCTCTCCCTTCTTCCTTCCCTTCCTCCTTTTCTTCCATCCTCCTTCCCTTCTTCCCTCTCTTCCTTCCTTCCTTTTTTCCTTTTCTTCTTTCCCCTCCTCCCTTCCTCTCTTCATGTCTGCCTTACAATAAGATCTTGTGAAATGCCTGCCTGCTCATTTCCTTCTCCCAACTGTTCTACCTCTCCACCAGTGACTTTACCTACTTTCCCCTGGGGCCTGAGTGTCTGGGCAGTCCTTGGTCAAGATGGCCATTTCATGAGGAAGCCCAGTCATGGCCACTTCACTCCCAGCCCAACTCACTCAAATGACCACTCCACCTTCTTACTGGAAGTCCTGCCCCTTAATGTTTTGTTTGCATGTTGTCTCCCTCATTTAGAATGTAAGCTCCTCGAGGGAAGTCTTTTGCTTCTTTGTGTATACCTGGAATTTACCACAGTCCCTGGCACACAGTAGGCACTTAATAAATGTTTACTTATTAAATTGATTGACAAGAGATCCATAGGCAGCACCAGCCTGTTGAAGGAGGTCATGTCACAAAAAAATGGTTAAGAACCCATATTCTGGAGAAAGTGGGACTTCCTAGGAGGTTGAGATCAGAGATCTAGAACTGATTTAAAGAACCTTAAAGGCAGGTCCATCTCCTTCATTTTACAAATGAAGAAACTAAGCTCCCGGAGGCTGGCTGACTCGAAGGCCTCAGAAAGTTTCAGCAGAGATGGGATTCAAAATCAGCTCTTCCAAATCCAAATCTGACCCTTTCAATAGCAACGACCATGACACCTGGCTTTGACCTGGATTGATGGGAAGGGTATGATCACAGTGGCAAAACATTTATCTTTTTTGCACAAACATAAAGCCACCAGATACCATGTTGTCTGTGCCTAGATAGTTGCCCATCCCCAAACTGGAGCCACTTTTTAATCCTTCTCATTATGCAAATGCTAAAAAAGACCTCATATTCTCACAGACTTTCCTGGTGGCTTAGGTCACCAATCTCCTCTGGATAAGGGGCCTCTGATGATATTGTCCATTTCAAAGGAGGGATTAACAACCTTTATTCCCAAATAGCTTTACTTTATTTTTCCTCCTTGTTCTTTGGTGCTTTCTAATGTCCCACCTCTGGGAAACAGGAATTACCCCCTGCCCCCATCACCACCAAATATCCAATCTGCAACAGTTTGAGCCAAACAAAACACACATACCACCCACAGGGATGAGAATTCTTCTTGGGCCAGGGAGAGGGCCGAACAAAACATTCATCAAAACACTGCCAATGGCAAGGAGTCTCCTTCCCTTGCCAACAAGACTTGGGAAAGGTTCCAAAGTGCCCACAGACTTTGAGAAATGCCAAGGGGGCCATTCTCAAATCACCTTCTCTGCCAGCCCATCTCCCCAGAACACCAAGGAGAGGGCCCATTCTGTTCTGGTCTCTGGCTGGCTAATACAATTCCACAAATATTTATTGAGTGACTTCCACGCTTGGCCGGATGTGGGCTAGATTAAAAGCAGCAGAAGAAACATGGCCTCATCTCTCAAAATTATTGACTGTCTTAGGTGGGAAGAGAAAGAGACTCAAGAAATGGTTAAAGAAATAAATGAGAATAATACCTATCCAGTCAAGACAGCCACAATGCCTTGTAATAATAATAGCTAGCATTTATATGACACATGAAGCTTTTCAAAGATGGTCTCATTCAATCCTCAAAACATCCTGGGAGGGATATGCTATTATTATCCCCATTTTACAGATAAGGGTACTGAGGCAGACAATGGTGAAGTGACTTGACCAGGGCTATACAGATAGTATATGGGTCAGGATTTGAACTCAGATCTTCCTGACTCCAGAGATCTAGAAACTCCCTGAAGCCGTTACAGAAGCTGTCTCTCTGACTTCGAGCCTAACATTTCAGTCTATTGCAGAACGCTACCTCTTATAAAGACATAACTCACTAAAGCCCAAACTTTTTGAATATGAGGGGTCCTCCTATTTAACGCCAAAAACATTTCTCAGAATCATTAGAATTCACCGACTGAAAAAAATTCACACCAACCAAGTTACTTCAAATTCAAAAACCCCTTAAAAAGAACTGGTCTTTGAGGCATCCATTTCAGGCATCTACCTAACACTCAAATAATAGTGACCCAGGTGTGAGACACATTTATTTAGGCTACAGAAGGCATGTTTGTTTATTAATTGTACTGGGCCACTCTGTAGACACGCCTGGAACTAAGTAAAGGTCAAAATGAGAATGGATGATGTTGATCCATATGGATTCGTGGACCCCTTATGAAAGAGAAGAAATGTGTGAACTGATCCAACCATTCAACAGAGTAATCTGGAATTATGCCCAAAGGGCTATAAATATTTTCATACCCTTTGACCCAGAAATACCACGTCTAGGGTTGTATCCCAAAGAGATCATAGAAGTGGGAGGAAGACCCATATGTACAAAAATATTTATAGCAGCTCTTTTTGTGGTGGCAAAGAATTGGAAATTAAAGGGGGGCCCATAAGTTGGGGAATGGCTGAACAAGTTGTGGTATATGCATGTAATGGAATACTATTGTGCTATAAGAAACGAGGAGCAGATGGACTTCATATTTACCTGGAGAGGCTTATATGAACTGATGCTGAGTGAGAAGAGTAGAGCCAGGAGGAATTTGTACACAATTAAGACACAACGTATGTGTGACGACCAACTTTGATAGACTGGACTCTTCTCAGCAATGCAGGGTTATAAGTCAACCCCAAAAGACTCATGATGGAGAGATGTCTATATCCACAGAAAGAACTGAGTCTGAATCCAGATAGGAGCAAACTACCTGCCCTTTTTCTTTTTCTTGTTTGGTTTTGTTTCCTCTTTCCCATTCTTTGTTCCATCTGATGTAGTTCTTCTTTATAACTTGACTAATGTCTAATCTGAAAGTATTTGCAGATCCTATACATGATTGCATGCCACCATGGGGGGGTGGGAGGGAGGGAGAGAAAATTTGAAACTCAAGAAATTATGGAACTGAATCTTGTAAACTAAAAGTAAACAAACAAATTAATAAAGACCAAAAAAAATTAAAAAAAAAAGAAAGAGAAGAAATGTGTGGTAGTATCAGACTGGGAATCAGGCAGACTTGGGTTTGAATCCTGCTTTAGTCAAATACGGTACTAGCCTCGACCTCAGACACACTATTCATCTCAAACACTTACTAGCTGTGTGAGTATACAAAATGGGCACGACAGCCCTAACCTCACACAGTTGTTTGAAGGAATAAATGAGGCAATATAAATAAATATAAATAATAAATGAGACAATACCTTTAAAGTACTCTATGAGTTCTTGTTTTATAATTTTTATATTACTATGTATTATATGTGGCCATATATAACATATTAATAAAAATATTATAATTCTGCAGCTCCCAGAGGTCTCCAGATTAAGGAAACCTTCATATTTAAATCCGAACCACACCAAAGGAGCAGTCTGGAAAGCCAGGATTATAAAAGTTCTGTTGTCTAAAAACGACCCTGGGATCAAGGAGACAGAGTCAATGCCACCCAAAACCAAGCCAGTTCTCTTCCCTCAGATCGACTGTACCCCAAAGTACAAAAACTCCCCTTCCAAAAGAGAAGGATTTGGCAAAAATTAAAAAAAAAAAAAAAACCCAGCCACCAGTGATTGCAACTGGCCCTGTCCAGGCCTCTTGGCAAAGGGTTAATTCCACAATCTGAGTTGAAAGGGGCCACCAAGGTCATCATTTCATAACATCACAGGCTTAGAGCTGGAAGGGATCTTAGTGGTCACAGAGCCCAACCTCCTCATCTTAAAGATGGGGAAACTGAGGCCAAGTAACTTATCTAAGGCAACACAAGTAATAAGTGACCCAACTGAGATTCAAACCCTGGTCCTCTGCTTCCCAATCCTCCTACTGCACCATGCTGTTTATGAATGAATGAATGAAAAAGCAGTTGTTAAGTGTCTACTATGGGCCCAGTCCATAACTGAGCAGCTAAGTGGTACAGATGATAGAGCATCAGCCCTGAGGTCAGGAAGACCTGAGTTCAAATCCAACCTCAGACACTTACTAGCTAGGCAAGTCACTTTACCCTGGTTGAGTCAGTTTCCTGACATATGAAATGATCTGGAGAAGGAAATGGCAAACCACTCCAGTATCTTTGCCAAGAAAATCCCAAAGGGAGTCACAGAGAGTCAGACACGATTGAAACGAATGAACAACAAAAATGGACCCAATATTATACTAGGCACTGAGGGTATAAACCCAAAAGCAAAGACAGTCCTTGCCCTTTAGATGAGGAAAAATATGACATGTGGGGGGGAGGTACCTGGAGGGGAGACGTTGGTCCAGATAATCACAGGGAGGATGAAGGAGACTGTGGGGGAGTAGATTAATACAGGGCAACCAGGAACAATGGCAGAGTGAATGGTTCCAGGGATGGAGGGAGAAGGGGAAGGCTGGAAAATATGGGAGACTGTAGAGGAGAAGGAAAGGCATCACAGTCTCTCTCCCCTCCAGAACCACCTCGCCTGAGCCAGAATGGCCTCCATTAAGGGGCTGCTGGTCAATCTCTTCTTGAAGACGAATCATGGCAGCCGTTTTATGACTGGGAAGCTCAAATTTTCCAGAATCTTCTCCTTAAACTAAACCCAAATCTGCCTTTCTGCTCTTATTAGAGGCGGTCTCCAGTGCTGGCTAACCCCAAGGCTGATCCCTCTTCCATATGACAGTCTTTCGAAGACCTAAGACAGTTATTACATCCCTGCTGAGCTCTCTCTGGGCCAAAATAGTCTTTTAAACAACCTGCCTGTGGCACGCTATCCAGTCAATCCCCTGGGTATCTAGGCCAGGAAGACCTGAATTCAAATCCTGCCCAAGACATACTAGCTGTGTGATCCTGGGTAAGTCACTTCACCTCTGCCTCAGTTCTCTCATCTGTAAAATGGGGACAATTAATAGTACCTAACTTCCAGGGCCATTGTGAGGATCAAATGAAATTCACATCCACAAAGTACTCAGCACAGTGCCCGGCACATAGTAGGTGCTAAATAAATGATCATCCCCATCTTCTCCCATTTTGATCCCCTTTCTCATTTCACTTTGTCAGTGTCTTCACTAAAATGTAGTTTTCAAAACTGAATGCCATGATCCAGATACGATTAGGAGGAGGGAGAAGTGGTCTCTATCAATCGATCAACAGGCATTTATTTTTTATTTTTTGTCTTTTTGGAGGGGGGAAGGCAGGGCAATTGGGATTAAGTAACTTGCCCAAGGTCACACAGCTAGTTAGTGTTAAGTGCCTGAGGCTGGATTTGAACTCAGGTCCTCCTGACTCCAGGGCCAGTGCTCTATTCACTATGCCACCTAGCTGCCCCTCAGCAAGCATTTATTAAGCACTTACTACATACCAGTCACAATGATAAACACTAGGGATCCAAAGAAAAGGCAGAAGTGACACCTGACATCAAATACCTGACGTTCTGATGGAAAAAGCTCTATCTACATAAAGATATATAAGGTAACCTTGGAAGACAAGGTCTGGTGGCAGAGCCCGCCATCTTGTTTTTACATCATCAGAGCTCAGAGTAGTGCCCAGCACATAGTAGATGATTATTAAGGACAGGATTAAGGACCTGTGACTTCACTGACACAGGGAAGTCTTCCAAGGCACGTTGGCACCTACTCCCCGTGCCCTGTTAGACTGTAATCTCATTCAGAGTAGCCGCCAAGATTTTGGGGTATTGTTGTTTTGGTCTTTCTCTGCATACGACATGTTTAGTACAGTCCCTGGTACACAGTAGGTGCTTTATAAATACTAGATGACTTGATTTCTCTATGACATAGTCTGAGAGAATTGATCCCCATAGGGGGTTGAGACCCACAGTTTAAGAAGCATGAAGTGGTCTTGAGTGGGCAAAGTTTAAGAAGTCCTAAGCCCTAAAGCACCAAAAGGTAAAGTGATTTGTTCATGTGTCAGGGGAGTTGGATTTGAACCCAGACCTTCCTGGCTCTCTATCTACTCCATTACACTGTCTCTTTTCATTAAGAAAAGCTTTTAAGGGGTGGCTAGGTGGCACAGTGAGTAAAGCGCCAGCCCTGGAGTCAGGAGGACTTAACACCCACACAAAAAACTAGCTGTGTAACCTTGGGCAAATTACTTAACCCCAATTGCCCTCCAAAAGGCCAAAAAAAAAAAAAAGAAAAGAAAAGGTTTTCAAAGGTGCTAAGTGCTGATGGGCAGGGAGGGAAGCCTGAGACATTTTCCATTCCCAAGTTCAGTTCTCTCTGTGTGAAGCTGGGGTCACTGGGGGTGACCAAGTTTGTCTCTTGGAGAGTGAAATCTATACTTTTACCTGTTAAAGGTAAAAGGGCATAAATCCAATGCCACTGCTCAGGCCCGGGGGAGGAATCTTCTCTCATGGAGATAGTTCTGTGTCACAGCTGTGAACCCTTGGCCACATGTTCTTGTTCAGTGTGGCAAAGTGTTGACCTTTGGGGGAGAGCGCCCCAGTATCAAAGAGACTGTTTGTTAAAGAGAAGCCACTGTTTGCTGACATGACCACCGATCAGAAAAGCCCAACTCCCTCCTCTTCTCTGAGATTCAGGCTTGGGTGCCCCTACATGGGCAAGAACTTATCAAAAAGAAAATGTATTAACAACAAATGATAAGATAGCGAATCTCAGCTAAGATAAAGCAAGGTCACAGCTAAGAACAAATTCCCCCCAGTGACAGGAAGCTGGTCTGCCTAGAAACCTGAAGGAGGGATTAAGAGCAAAGCACATATATGTTCAAATATCCTGGCTGACAACAGGCAGACTGGGAAACAGGGCAGACAGATTGTTGGTTGGGGAATTAGGGAAGGCTGGGGACCTTAGGACATAGTCAAGTCATTTCCCTGGGCTTCAGTCTCCTCATCTGCAAAATGGGTTTAGTAATATCTGTAGAAAGGCAGCTGAATAGAGAGCTGGCCTTGAAGCTAAGAAGACAAGGGTTTGAGACCTGCTCCTAGAAGATACTGGGAAGACCTTCCAGCCACCCTGTGTCTACCTTCTGTGTGAATAGTTTTTTACCTGATTCCCCCTTCAGAGTGGGAACTCTTTGAGAGCAGGGGCTGTCTTTGCTGTTCTGTGTATCTCAGCACTTAGCGTAGAGCCTGGCACACAGTAAGGGCTTATCCATGGCATGCCCCAGGTACTTCCAACTCTGAGGGTGGAAATCCTAGCGCAGGTCCTAATCTCCATTCGAAGAAGGAGTTTTCATTGGGAGTTCTCCAACCGATGAAATCACACTTATGGTTCAAAATGAAAAAATACCCCCAGCACCTGGCTCACAGTGTTGTTTTTAACTCATGAATCAACCACCACTGATGAAACACCTATTGTGTGTCAGGCAGGCTAAGCTTGTGTTAAATGCTGGTCATCAGGAATCAAATACAGAGCATCCACTTAATAGCTACCAGTAAAGCAAAGGGGGTAATTAGGTGGCACCACAGTGCAAAGCCGGGCCTGGAGTCAGGAAGAGCTGAGTTCAAATCCAACCTCAGACACTTTAGTAACTATGTGACCCTGGGCAAGTCACTTAATCTTGTTTACCTCAGCTTTCTTATCTGTCAAATGAGCTGGAGAAGGAAATGGCAAACTAAATGGGGTCGTGAAGAATCAGACACCACTGAGAATAAACAAAAGCAAGCCATCTGAAATCTCTCCAAAGCCCCATTGAAGACCCTCTTAAGGCTTATAGCTTGGGAAGGAGACGCCCCTCAATAGCACCTTGTCCAACCCCATCCTTTCAATCATAAGGCAGCCTACATTACCTGGACGATATCTCCCTTGACCCTCACAGGTAAATCATTTCTGCTGCTTATTACCTGTAGAGCTTGAGCCAAATTGATCAGCCACCCTGGGCCTCGGGGTTATTGGGATCCTAGCTCCAGAGCTGGGAGGGCCATCAGAAACTATCTCATCCAACCCCCTCATTTTACAGGTGAGAGACAGGGAGGTAAGTCATGGAAGTAGTAAGTATCAAAGGTGGAATTTGAACCCAGGTCCTCAGACAAACTGAGCAGAGCACTTTGGGTTGGATTAATAGCCTCTTAGGTCTCTTCAACTGGATCTAGGACCCCCTAAACACTATAATGTAGGTGTTATTTTGACCCCCATCTTATAGATAAGGAAATGGAAACTGAGAGATTGCCCCAAAGTCACACCAGGATTTGAACTCAGCTCAGTTCACTGAAAATATGGGCTCTTTCCACTCCATCAAAGCACTTCTTAAAAACAAGAATCATCCCATTCTGGTTGCACCCAACAAACACAAAAAGTCATGAAAGCACAGATTTAGATCTGGAAAGGGTTTTAGAAGTCATCTACAATGATCCAAGAACACATAGGGAGGATTTGAACCCAGATCCTTTTCATTTCATCCCCTGACTCCTTCCTGTTCTACATACAAGCCACCTTCCTATTCTACAACACACCCCCTGCTCTGGCGCTCTCCCTGCCTAGGTCCTCCCAAGCAGCAGCTACATGTGTGGTCACAGGTGAGGACGATATACCACACCTTGCAGGGAGTCTTCTCTTTAACTGACTTCTCCCCATATCAGAAATCAATTTTCAGTCCCATCTCACCTGTTAACTTAATAAATGCTCACTGTATCTATTCATGTAAGATCCTAAACTGTGTGGTGCTTAATAAATGCTCATTCTCCATTGATATAAGATTCTAATCTATATGGCATTTAATAAATGCTCACTCTATTAATGTAAGACTCTAACCTATGTGTTGCTTAATAAATGCTCACTCTCTATTGATATAAGATCCTAATCTATGTGTCACTTAATAAATGCTTACTCTATCTGATGTAAGACTCTAACCTATGCTCCTGCCAGAAAATGAGAAAACACGCTTTGCTTCTATTTGGGGATGCCATTAAAGAAGCCCCCAAAGGACTGTGGAACTTTCCATCTGTCCTGCGACTGGAACCGTCTCGCTATGTGTTGTCTCTCCCATTAGACTGTGAGCTCCTGAGAACAAGACTATCTTCTTTTTCTATTTTTGTCCCTGGTGCTTTGCACATAGCAGGTGCTCAATAAATGCCTCACTCATGTATTTAATGTTAAAAACAATTGAGCTGGGGTGGAAGCAACTTTCAGTGTGGTGCTTAGGGGAGGAGAAGAGAGAAAGACAGGATGAGGACTGCCCTCCACAGGAGATAATCACAGGGTATAACCTAAGCCTTGTAATAATTACAGCCTAAATCAGTTGCTGGACTCAGAGGATCTCAGTTGGAAAGGGATCTCTGAGGTCATCCGGCCCAAGTGGTAAACAAACAGAAATATCTCCTGTAACATCTCTGGGGGTCACCCGACCTGTGATTGGAGACTTCAAAAGATGGAGAGCTCACTACCTCTCCCAAAATAAGTCATTCCACATTCAGAAAGCTCTGTTAGGAAATTGTTGCTTATAAGCGATAGGGAACTCACTACCTATCCAAACCAAAAGCCATTCGACATTTGGACAACTCAACTATTTAGAAAATTTAGATCATCCTCCCTGTGACTTCCAATCACCTCAACAGGACTTCATTAACTTGTTTAAGAGCCATGTCTGAATTTTGTTGCTGTCCCCTAAGAGGCCAAGGTTCTTGTGACAGCAATCGCTACCTTATTGTGTCTCCTGTCCATGAAGTCAGGTGCTGGCTTTTCCTTTATTCCTGTTATATTGCATTAGCCAGCTCACGCTCATTGCTTCAGCCCACTGAGACCTTTCTGGGATCCTAATTCTACTGGCCAACACATCAGCTCTCCCTCTAAATTCTGTGCCACCTCTGAATTTGATAAAAGCCCATTATCTAGGCCTCCATCCAAGTCATCCACAAAAATGCTGAACAGAACAGCATCAAGGGCAAAGCCCCACTCTGCTCTACCAAAGGTGCCTTCTAAGGCAGACATCAATTCAATAATCAGCACATTTGGTGCCCAAAATATCACATCTCCCTAATGATACTATCATTCAGGCCATATTTCTTCCATCTTCATAAGACCAGAGAATCAAGGGTTGGAAGGGACCTCATGCGTCATCTGGCCCAAACTCCTCAATTAACTGATAAGGAAACAGACTCGGGTAAGTGAAATGACTTGCCTAGGGTCACACAGCTCATAAGCAGCATTGTGGGAAAGATCTGAATCCAGGTTTTCTGAATCCAAAGCCCTTCCCTCTGTGACTTCCCAGGATATTAAGCGACACTTGGACAAACATCTTACTGAAAGCCTAGTATACTATGTCAATGGCTTTAATCTAATAATCAACCAAAAAAAGACACGACTTGTTCTTCAATAATCCATGCCAGCTTGGAGAGATTACTATTTCCTCTTTTCCAAGGACTCACAAACCATCCCTTTAATTACGCATGTTAGAACTTTACTATGAATTGAAATCAAACTTATTGGTGTGTGGTTTGAAAAATATGCCTTCCTCTTTTTGGAAAAGTGGCCAAGGAATTTTTAAGGCAGGAATATTGTTAGATTACTCCTACCTGTACTTTTCTCTCCACCGAAAAACAAAGAAACAAACAAAAACCTTGGTGTTTGACTTAATCTAATGTAGAGGATGCAGATTAAAAAACAAGAAATTGCTTCTCCCCTGCCTTTAAATGCATTAATAAATAAGGGCAAAAGTTTGGCACTTTGGGAATGCAAAGAAACACAGGAAGCTTTATACGAACTGATGCAAACTGAAGTGGGTATAACCAGGGAAACAACAGACACCCGGATTACAACAACATAGATGGAAATGAACAAGAAAAGGGAACTGAAGGCTGTGTAACCATAGCAACCAAGCTGAGCCCAGGAAGAGAAAAGAAAATGTGCCTCCTTCCCTTCTTTGCCAAGGTGGGGAGCTATGTGTGTGGACACTACATACACAGAGTCAGGTGATGTGTTTATTCATTTTGTTGAACTGCTTTTCCTCTCTTTTTTTAATTCTTTTTTTTTTAACAAGGAAATACTCTTCAGGGAGGATGGAGAAGATACATTTGGTAATGAAGACAATATGAAAACATAAAATATCACTGAATTTTTTTTTAAATGTCCATTTTAATAGTAATAACAGAATCCTGAAGAGAATGACCTTGGAACATGGAGTTCATTGTTTTTAAGAGTCTTGGCTCTTATCCCTGCCCCACCCTGACCAATAGGAATTACTCCCTGAATGATGATGAAGCTGGAAGATAAAAATAATGGATGGCCCCTTTCCAAGTATGATCAAGGGATACTGTGTTGTGATCTTTTTCAGGAAGGGAGGAAAGTTGGCACAGAAAGACATCTTTCCAGCTTGAGGGAAAAGGATGGACCCTTAAGCATGGAGTACAATTGATTATCTGCCTTCCTAACTGCTTCCAGTAATACTACACTCTAGTTTATACTTTTAAGGATTACTAGCATAGAGGTTTTTTTTAACCCCAGGAAGGGGAGCTTTCCCCCAGTCCCCAGCATGCTTTTGGGACCCTTTCTCTGCCTGCAGAAATCCTATCATCTCTACTCAGAGATATCAAACAAGTCTAAATGGGAATTTGAGTAGCTATAATTCATAGCACAAATCTGCTGAAACTACACCAATAATTCCAAAAGTACAGAGAGAGAGAGAGAGAGAGAGAAGCTATATTGAAAGCTGGAGAGGCAGTGAAATCACAGAGAGAGGACTGGGCAGATGTAGGTTCTAATCTTAGGATCAGATGTGCTCTGCTTTGTCATTGAGGCCAGAGCAATGGGTCGAGACCACAAAGAGGCAGATTTAGGTTTGGGGTGGGAAAAAAACCACCCAACAGCCAGAGCTATGCCAAGCATAATGGGCTGCCTTGCAAGTCTGTGGATTGTCAAGCAAAGACTAAGACTTAACAGTTTTATAAAGGGAATTCCCATTTGGGCACAACACCAGTTAGATGACCTTGGAGACTCTGTGAATGGAATTTTCCTGCTGACTCAGGGTCATCACAGTAAACCTGAGTCACTTTGACAGGCGCTGAGGGTTAGTTAGTGAGGTAGACAGTCCTGGGCCAGCCCCACCTCTGACACACCCTGGCGGGGTGACCTTGCACAAATCATTTAACTTCTCAAAAACCCTGAGAGGGGTGTTGGTAAAGGAAGCCCCCTCCTTCCTTGGAACTCAACAGCAACAAAAAAATATAGATCCAATGGGAAGGGGGGAAAAAAGTAAATGAATTGAAAATAATATGAAAGCGAAATCTGTGTAATTAAATGATCAAGTTTCAAACCAGGGAAGAGTTTAGAAAATGCCTTTCCTTTTCATCATTGTAGAGGTGGGGGCTACAGGTATGGAGTGTTACATATACCATCAGTTAGGGTCCATGCGTTGGTTGGTTTAACTCAAGTGCTATTTTTTTCTCCTTTATTTCTAAATCTGGGTAACAAGGGAAACTTTGATGAGTAGGGAAGGGCTGAGTGATATATTTGGAAAATAATAAAGGGGCCAAGGGATCAGCTGTAGGATCTTAGCTTTGGAGCTTGGAAAAGTCTCAGAGGCCACTGAATTGGGTCCCCTCATTTTACAGAGGAAACCCGGCCTAGGACATCTGTCAAGCGATTTGCTCACACAGGTACTAAATGTCAAAGAGGGAATGAGAACACAAGCCCTCCATGACAACAAAACCAAGCAAACAAAAAAAGTCAGCCTCATGTAAATTGTTCAGCCCAGTGCCTGCAAAGGACTGAGTTGGGGGAAAGGAATGCCCATTGCCACAGCCATGAAGATGATTGGGGAGGCCATGAAACCCGGGTGATCTGATCTGGCTACCTCTCTCTGCTTGGGCTGGGCAAGATGCTTTGGGAGTAATCACAGAACAAGTAATCGAAGCGATGGGGTGGTGTCCCTTGCCATGGGGCCACACTGTCTAACCCCTCTCATTTTATAGAGGAGGAAACTGAGGCTCAGGAGGAGGAAGAGGAATGGGGGAAGGGGGAAAAATTAAGCACCTACTATATGTCAGGCACTGGGCTAAACACTACAAAAATCTGGTCCTCACAATAACCCTTTGAGGTACGTGCTTTTCTAGTCCCCATTTTGTGACTGAGGAAACTGAGATGGACAGCAGTGAAGTGACTTGCCCAAGGTCACACAGCTAGTAAGAGTCTGAACTTGGATTTGAGCTTGGGTCTTTTGAACTCTGGGACCACAGTGCTATCCATCCAGCTGTGCCACCTAGCTAAGATCATAAAATCATAGACACAGTCCCAAAAGGGTCCTCTGGATCCATCTAGTCCAATTACCCTTGTTTTCACAGAAAAGAAAACTGAGGCCCAAGATCATACAGGTAGTGCCAGGAGCAGGATATGAACCTAGGTCCTTTGACTCCAGAGCAAGTGGAGTTCTTTCCACTCTACCACCCTGGCTCCTGGGCCAGCAGCATCCTTCCAGCATGGCATTTCCAGAAGCCAATTTCTAATCAAAGACCCTGGAGAGGCCAAATATACACTCTGGGGTTGGGGAGGAGGGAGGGAAAAAAACTAATCCTTCCTTTGTTACAGCTCCAAGCCCAGTCAGTGTCCCATAACTTAATCATCCCTGATCAGCCACAAGAGCCAATTTTGCAAAATTCCAGCTCTGCCCCTCCACTCCTCCTCTGTCTCTTCAATCACTTGTGAGCCAGCTGCAACTGACTTTCCCTTAATCAAACTCCAGAATTGGGCTGTTCAGCTTAAAGCTGGACTGCCTTCCAAACATTAATTTAATGGATTTTAAAAATAGCACCAACCTTTGGGGACCTCCTGGGCTGCTCAGATGAGGAGGAATTAGCTAGGAGCATTTGCAAATTTTAAGGTTTCCTTTTTCTAGTTCTGCTGCATATTTGGACCCCCATCCAGAATTACCCCCTCATTGTCCCCCTGATTGCATTCTCAGTGGGCAGGGATCAAGAAACATAACTGACCTTTCTTCTCTTCCCATACAGAACAATCTCACAATACTAACATCCAGCATTTACAGAGCACTTTGTACTATCTCATTATATTATATTACGTTATTATCCCCATTTTACAGATGAGGAAATGGAGGGAGGCAGTCAAGTAACTTGCCCATGGTTTCACCTGGGAAATTACAGCCTTGTTTACACCAGGGTTAAACCAAGGAAAATGTTTAAATATGAAAAACACACAGGAATATAAGAAAATAACAGAGTTTGAGGCCAGATTTAAACTCAGGTCCTTCCTGACTCCAGGCTCAGCTGCTGGTAAGGAAGTTCATGTAAGACGGTTTGCTCACCTCTCCCCTTTTTTGGGCTCTTTTCCTCAGTCCCCCCTCCCCTATCCTCCAGTTTTTTACACCATTAGTAAAAGCTATTATCAGGAAAAGAGCTGATAATCTCTCGGGAACCAATTTGTAAATGACTGATAACTCTTAATGAGTTCCTTCTCTAGGGGTATTTATAGTTTATTAAGAGACCAACCCTTAAGTAAAAGGAATGAACTTCTAATTTTAGAGTTCCGGCCATCTCAGAATTAGATAGAAGAGGGACAGGGTAGGTGGGTAGATTTGATTTGTTTGATTTGCTTTAGTGGAGGGAGGAGATCAAACTTTGTTAACAGAGCTGGCTCTGGAGTCAAAAGACCCAGATTTAAATACTGCCCCACCCCCCCCAACTCCCCTTCACTCCCTGCCTTAGCTTCTTCCTCTGTGAAATGAGGATGGAGGTCTAGGGTCATCAAATCTCAGATTTGGAGCTAGAGGGGCCTTTGAAGCCCTCAGGCCCACACCCTTTACCACAAAGAGGATCCAACAGGCCCAGGGGGCAGCAACTTGTCTGAAGTCTCACAGCCCTGAGTATCTGAGGTGTTGTTCAAGAAAATCCCTTCCAGCCCCAGACACTGACCCTATGGGTCTGTTCTGGGGCCTGACATGACAGACCCCATTGCTATCCATAGACCTGTTTAAAGACACACAAAACTTTGGGCACAAGTCAATTGCCAAACTCTCTGTGCCAGTCCCAAAACGGAAACAGGATCAGTCAATAAACATTTATTAAGCCCCTACTGCTTACCAGGTGCCATGCCAAGTGCTAGGGGTGCCCGTCAGCCAGAGAAGGCCTGTATACACTACATTGTATGAACGTAAAGAAATATTGCTGCAGCACTCTGCTAGGTCAGCGCTCTTTTCCATGGAAGTTCTTCTCAGCTCTAAAATTCCCATCTCTCCAGTGATGCAGATCGCAACACACCCAAGTACAGCCTGCCCAGTTGTACACACATTTATCATCCGCGTCCTCTTACACTTTTGCCACAATGGCGGCTTATTATTATCACAGCATACACATAAAAAAGAGGAAAATGAGGAATTGTAAGGACTGGGTGGCATGGTAGACAGAGCACCAGGCCAGGTGTCGGGAAGACTCATCTCACTGAGTTCAAATCCTGCCTCAGACACTTCCTAGCTGTGTGACCCTGGGCAAGTCACTTTACTTTGCCTCCATTTCCTCATCTGTAAAATGGGCTGGAGGAGGACCCAGTAAACCAGTTCAGTATCTTTGCCAAGAAAACCCCAAATGGGGAGAGGAAGAACCAGATATGACTGAACACAAAAGGACATGGAAAGACTTGTACAAACCCAGTTATGCCAATTACTATCTGTGTGGCCCTGGGCAAGTGACTCAATGTCTCAGCGGGACTGTTTCTTCTTACTTTGTATGTACACCGCTGTTCACTTGTGTTATCTCCCGTTAAACTGTTTTTTGTCTCTTTCTGTATCTGTAGAGCTTAGTGAAGGGCCTGGCGCATAGTAGGTGTTTTAATGCTTATTGAATCGAGGGCAAGAAATGTGTCTTTGCCTTTGTATCACTAGCTCTGGGCACTCTGCCTAGCACACAGTAGGTATGCAAGAAACACTAGCTGGTGTTGGGATCGTTGTGAAACGAGGAAAGCGGATATGATAACCTCTGGGAGTGATTTCAGCTGTAAGACTACCTACCGTTCTATCGGCAGAGTGAGGAAGACAGAACAGTGACTCCAGGAAAAAAAAAAACAAGGGAATCTCAATTACAGCCTGTGTCTGATGGTGGTTCCAGAGAATTGATGATGGAGCCAATGCTGAATGAACACATGCCCCGGCCTCAGAACGTGCTGCTGGCTTGCCGCCGGGCAGGCCAGGCATGCATCTCATGTGGTCCGAGGTTTGTTTTGTTTCATTGTTTTCCTTTGTTATAAGGGAAGGTTCTTTTGGGTGGGAGGACAGGGGAGCAGCAGGGAAATAGAAAGCCAAAGGGATGGATTCCAAAGCAGAAACCCATTAGACTGTGTCATCTTCCTTTTCAAAGGCTTCAAAAAATGTTCCTGACATTGTGGAGAGAGCATCAGCTCTAGTCAGAGGACCTGGATTCGAATGCTGCTTCTGACACTTATCATCTTGGGTCAGAGGGCCCCTGTGGTCCTTTCTGGCTTTAGATACAGGATCCTATGGCCTCTCTGAGCCTCAGGCAAGTGCCAAGAACTGTGCCAAGCCCTTTACAAATACCATCTCATCTGAGCCTCACAATGACTCTGTGGGATTTTTTTTATTTTATTACCTTTATTTTATTTATTTTTTGTTTAGTGGGGGAAACTGAAGCAACTTGAGGTAAAGTGACTTGCCCAGGGTCACACAGCTAATAAATGACTGTGTCCAATTTGAACTTAGGACTTCCTGACTCTGGGCCCAGCATTCTATCCACTGCTACACCTGGATGCCTTAGTTTACCAATTTGTAAATGGAGGAGATTAAACTCAACAACCTCAAAGGTTTCTGCCAGCTCTAGAACAGGTGTTCTTAACCTTTTTTTTTTTCTATAACATGAATATCTCTTAGAAGGCTGGGGAAGTCTATGAATCCCTTTCTCAGCATGATGTTTTTAAATGTATCAGGCAGAATACACAGAGTTAGGGGCAGGTAAATGGCAGAGTGGACATGGACCCAACAGGACTTGGCTGGATTGGGAAAAGGGATAGAGAGGGAGAGAGCTCAAAAAAGATCACTCTGATATGTTAGGAAAGGGTGAATGGGATCACTTAGATTTTCTAGGCTTTGAGCTGGAAGTTCTGTAGGACACTTGGGCAAATAGGATGTTTCTTAATTGGTGTATCTGAGTTAACCACAAGCCTGAAAATGGTACCTTGGCTGGCTCCTGAGTGCAAGCACTTGGAGACGCCCAGTACACTGGCTAAAGTGTCTTTACAAATGTGAGGCAATCCCTTATTGACACAAACACTGAAGCAGTCCAAGAAAGGATCATCCTAGGTAATGAAGGAAGAATCATCCTAGAGAAGGAGGAGAGGAAAGCACAGTCCTCTGGCTCCATGGAGAAAGGTCAGCGAGGAGTGCTGATGGAATTCCAAGAAAATGCGGCTTCAGTGATTTTTTTTCCGTGTAAATTGCCATTGTGAATCACTAGTTTGGTTGGGCTATTATTCCCCATGCTCTCTTTAAGAGACGTCGGTTCCATTGAGCTGTTTGGCAGAAGGATGATTCTGACGCATTCCCAAATCCAGCTCAAAGACTTTCCATGTCAAATGGAACATGGGAGAGGCAGGAACTTGGGTGATACTCAATGAGAGAGGGAATTGAGGAAGGAAAAGTTGGAGGGGAGAAAGGAAGAGGAGGGGAGGCTGGCATGACCCAGCCTCCACTCGATCCTACAATATATCTTGGGGCCAAGATCTCCCAACATGGTGGATAGACTAACTTCACAGAATCACAGACAGTGAGTTGGAAAGGATTTCAGCAACTATCCATTACAACCCATAGTTCCTCGTAACATACTTTCACAACATCCGACTCCTCTCCACTCACACCCTAGCTTGGCCCCCCAATAAGGCCCAAATGTCAAAAGGTATTCAGGCTGTGTGACCCTGGGTAAGTCCTTTGAGCTATCTGTGCTCGAGTAAACTCTCTAAGACCATGATTGCAAAATGTGCTGACCTGCATTACTGGCAGGAGTTTCCTTACTGGGAACTGGTCTAAAATTGGTCTAAATCTAAGTTTCTCCTCACTTCAATCCATCCTTAAATACTACTACCTGAGTGATTTTCCTTAATTGCAGGTCTGACTTGTTCAACCAACTTCACTGGCTTCCAGTCTCTAGGAGGAAATAGAAACTCTTCTGTTCAGTAAAGCCTTTCACCAGCAGGCCCCCAGCCTCTTTTCCAGCCTCATTAGACATTACACCCCCTCCTGCCCTCTGTGGTTCAGTCAAACTGGCCCTCTCTCTGCTCCTCATATACAAGACTGCATCTCCCACCTCTGTGGGACTGCACTGGCAGTGTCCTCTGCCTGGAAAGCACTCCCTTTCTACCTCAGTCTCCGAAAATTCCCTTCTTTTAAGATACATCTCAAGTACTCTCTTCTGCCTTAAGCTCTGGTCAGTCCCCAAACTGCTTAGGGCCACCCCTCCCGAACTTCTTTGCATGTATTTATAGACTTTAAATTTGTGTATATGTGTATATCTCCTAGTTATCTTTCCCCTTAGAATATAAGCTCCTTGAGGATAGGGATTCTTTCTTTCTAAGTATATTTATTTGTTAGCTGGCTTAATTGGTAGGTGTTTAATTAATGCTTGTTGACTGATATCCAACAATTACTCAATCTCTGCTTAGAGACTTCCAAGGAGGTGATCCCCACAACCTCTCCAGGCAGCCCATTTGGGAGAGTAAGAAACAACCCTTGAGAGCAGGTATTGCTTCATTTTTTTTTCTTACCTGTATTCCCTGGTACATGGTAGATCCTTAATAGATGCTTGCTAATTGATGAGCACAGTAGTCCTTCCTGTTCCTGGCTTTTTACCATACCCACCCCCAGGGAATAGAAAGAAGCAATAAAGTCAACAGGGCAAACCCAAGAGTTTGAGTTATCATCTCTGAAAGGACTGGTGCCATGTTGGTTGGGAACGCCTTGTTACTTTCCAATCATAATAGTAGGGGAAGGAGAAAGAAGGGAAATTGGAGTAAGATATTGATGAGAAATAAGCCAGCTCCCACCAGAAGATGGTCCATGACCAAACAGAAGGGTTACAAGAAGCTATGGCAGGAGAGAATCCAGAAAATCAGTATCTGAAGGAGTCTTTAACTCACACCCCAAGATCCTACATTGGGGGGAGGGATGGAGTGAGGCCAGACCTGTGACCAATTAAGCGTGGGGTGCTCCAACTGAGATTATCTCTACCAATACAAATACAGACCTGACCCAGGTCCAGCACTCTATTTGCTGTGTCACATAACCACCAACGTTGCTGCTTTGAAAAAAAAAATCAAAAGGTTTGGGTCTACATAGTAATTCAAAGAGAAGTAAGCAAAATCAGGAAGACAATGTACACAGCAATGGAAACAGAAAGAATGACTGAACAAATGAAGCTGGGTGCTGTAAAATTACAGAGAGGAGGGTGACCCTAAAAGAGCATGTTGAAGAGGTATCTCCCTCCCTTCTGTACAGAGGTGGGGGGTGTGGAATACAACATACAACATCAGACTTGGTTGATAATGTGAGTTTTATTTTCCTCCTTTCTTAGGCAGCTAGGTGGCACAGTGCAGAGAGCGCTGATCCTAAAGTCAGGAAGACCCATATTCAAATCTAACATTGGACACTTACTAGTTGTGTGACCCTGGGCAAGTCACTTAATCGCTGTCTGCCTCAGTTTCCTCAACTGTAAAATGGGGATAATAATAGTGCCTATAGGGTTGTTGTAAGGATTAAATGAAATAATATCTGTAAAGTACCTGCCACATGGTAGGTGCTTAATAAATGTTCATTCACCTTTGTCTTTGTTATGAGGCATGGTTCTCTAGAAGGGGGAGAAGAAGGGATATACTAGGAAATGTAAGTGATCTAAAAACAAAGAACAATTCCTAAATTTTTTAATCAGGGAGGGGATTAAGAAAACAACTTTCTTCTCCCCAGTGTTTGGGAAGCATCACTTCCCAATGGACCTTTGGCAAACCTTCCCCAAGGTCCCCAAAACACTGACACCGCTGACACCAACAGGCTCCCTAACAATGGCCATGAGGGCGGCTAACACCTTTCACAAGTTTCAGCCCCATTTTAAGAAGTGATGTCATGCTGACCCCCCTCTCACAGCCCAAGAACGCAATTTAGCGTCCACTGAAACTTGGGTGAATTTCCTTTAAAATTGAGGACGCGCTGGATAAATTACTTCCTCCAACAACAGAGATGTAAAAAAAAGGAGGATTTAAACATTTCCTCCTCTCATCTTGCAAGTGGTCTTAATTAAGTTTCTGTGCTGTGTTCTTCCTGCCTACAAAGTACAAGTGGGAGGGGTGGCTAGGTGGCACAGTGAATAGAGCACTGGCCCCTGGAGTCAGGAGGACCTGGGTTCGGATCCAGCCTCAGACACTTAACACAAAAAATAGTCGTGTGACCTTGGGCAAGTCACTTAACCCCAATTGCCCTCCAAAAAGAAAAAAAACGAAACAAAAGTACAAGTGGGTCCGTTAGGCTCTGCCACTGACTCTCAAGTCACTTAAACCATCCTTGGCCTTGGTTTCTTCACCTTGAAAATGGGGAGACTGGCCTAGCTTTCAGGGACCTTTCCAGCTCTGGACCTATTAATACTCAGATTCTATGGCTCATAAAGCTAGAGGGTCTCTTAGAGGCCAAACTTCTCATTTCAGAGAGGCAAAAACTGAGGTCCAGAAGTGACTTGTCCACAGTTACATAGGAAATTGGCCACAGAACCCTGGTCTAAAATCCAGATCTCCTCCAACAATATCACAGTACTTCACAACTGGGATAAATCGTGTCTCCCTACTCTGTTCTCTAATTGCCCATCTGTACTTCCATCATTTGGGGAGCCTAGATTTTTCCAAGATGGATAAAAAGGACATTATGTGGAATGGTTGGATAGTGGGGCATTATATGGACCCGGGAGTTTCCCAGGCTTCCTTGGGAAATGTCAAGTATGTTCTACTGCAAAAATCGCAAAGGGCATCAGTGCCATTTTCAAGCCAACAATTTGACGAACTATTGAAAAGATATTAATGAAGCTGCACAGAATTTCAAATTGCTATTAAAATTGTATTAAGCCTATAATGTCTATTACAGGTCTGCTCATTCTTTCTCTTTCCAAATCAATAAGAGTATTTCGCAGAGCAGAAGTGGGCAGCAAGAAGAGAAAGAAAATTAGGGATGGGAGAAACCTCAGTTCCTGTCCCCACTGAGGTATTTACTGACTGAGCCTGGGAGGGCTTCTCTGAGCCTCTGGAAAATGGGCATGCTGATAAACTGTATTAAGAGGCAGTGTGGTGTGTGATGGATGGAAAGCTTAGTCAGGAAGACTGGGTTCCAGACCCATCTCTAACACATGCCAGGAAATCACTTGATCTCCCAGTGTTTTAGGTAGCTCAGATGCTCTAAAGGTGCTGACCTGTATGGATAGAGGGATTTTTCTTACTGGGAGTACCCAAAACCAATGAAATCAGAGATCCAGTCCAAAATAATAGACTCCACTAATCATAATGATTGCTCACAAGTATGTGAGGAAGGCATTATGGCTATAGAGAAAGTTTGGCAAACTTTAAAGAACCCTGGAGATGAGACAAGGCATGCTGTTCTTATGTATGTAGCTCTAGGGTCAAAGGACAGTTGTAACTGTCACCTGCCTGTCCTGGGTCATGCAACTAAAAATAACAACAACAATAATGACACTAATAATCATGAGCATTTGAATCTCACTTTTGTGTTTGCACAGTACTCGACAAATATCTCATTTTAGAGTCACGACCACCCTGGGAGGTAGGTGCTAGTATTATACACATTTCACAGAAGAGGAAAGTGACGCAGAAAGAAGTTAAGTGACTGGTTGGTATCTAAGGCTGGATGTGAACACAAGTCTTCCTGACTCTAAATTCCATGCCCTCTCCATTGTACCACCAAGCTACTAATAAGTTCATGAGATAGGATTCACACTCAGATCTTCCTGACTTCCAAGCTCTTCTCTCGGTACCATCTACCTTAAATGGTTCCCTGTATCTTCACATCTATGAACTTTGGTTGGAAAACCTTCCTAATAACTGGAGCTTTCCAGATGCAGACTGGACTCTCCCAAGAGGCACCAGAGGTCTGGAAGTAAAGGGTAGTCACCAGGGGGGTACCGGATCGGATCATCATTTTGGGCAGACAGACCAAGAGGCTGTCTAGTTCAACTCCCTCATTTTACAGATGAGGAAACTGAGATGCAGTTCAGAAAATGACTTGCTCAAGGAAACACACACCAAGGAAAAGGAGAATTAGGTCTCCAGTTCTACGGCTTCCCTATTCAGCACTCCAAGTTCATAGATCCATTGAACCACGCTGACACCCAAATATTGTAAATGAGATTCTTATTTGGGTCCAGGTTGGACTAAATGGTCTACAAGGTCCCTGACTCTGAGATTCTAGGACAGACTGACTAAAAGAACATATAACTCACTGTTCTCTGCCTCTCCCAATTGCCTTCCCCCATCTGCCTTAAAGAAATATCTGGATATTAATACACTGGATCAGGAGGACCTGGGTTCAAACTCCACCTTTGGCACTTATTGCCTATGTGACCTTGGACAAGTCACTTAAGTGCTCTCTGCCTCAGATTCCACATCTGTAAAATGAGGGGGATGGTTTAATTGTCCTCCAAAGTCCACTCCAGCTCTTGAACCATGATCCTTTTATGTCATTAAAAAAAAGAAAAACCCACCACCAAAAAGCAAGGAAGGCTTGGCTTCAGCTGGAGTCAAGGTGAGTGGAAGGGCATGGTACCAGAGGAGTCTCATATTGTCCTTAAGCTGGGGAACTGCAGTTTTCTGCCCTGGCCAAGTGGGCATTGCTGAGCAAAGGGTATATAGTGTAGGAATTTTGCAAATGCTGGTTAAGCAGACACAAAAATAACCAGTTAGAAGACCTGCTCACATCAGGGCAAACATAACTGGGTCTAGAGGCCCTTCTATCTATGGCCGTGCCTGTTCCAGGCTCTGGGCATTGTCAGCTCCACCTGGAAAGACCGCTTGACCCTTTGTCATTGACCAGCTGGAGTATTGCTCACAGATGTTTGATAGAAACCAACCCCTACAAACATTCCACCCAAGCCATCTCCTCCAGCGAGATGAGATCATCACCATTCATTGTTCTCATGTCCATGGCTGCCTGGGGGAGATTTAGCAGGAGCAGAGATCATTTCAGTCATCAGCTTCAGAACTCCAGGATCCACCCTCTTCTACCACTAAGGGCGAAGTTCAAGGGAGATATGTAATGGACTGAGCCCCGAATTCACCCGCTAAGTTCAAGGCAGAACCCACCTCACGAGAAGAAAGAGAAAAGCACCGAGGATGGATGGACAAGGCCTCCTGACCTGCCATCACGTAAACCCCGATAGAGGTTGGCAGGTGTGCTGCACACCTCCCACTTTCTTTTCCTTTTCTATTCTACTCACTAATGGAATGACTTCATAGAAACAAGCCTCCAGTCACCTCTTGTGTCCTTCACTTCCTCTCTTCTGGCTCCCCTCCATCAAAAGTCCCTCAAGTGGTGGGCAAGGAGAATGCTTGATACAGTGAGATCAAGAGAACCCCAGATTCTAGGTGTGTTCCCCATACTCACTGACGCAACTACCCCCCCCACTTCTGCAGGAGACCTCTCCTAGTTCTCCAGCTCACAGCCTGACCTCCCATCTAAGCAGCAGATATCTTGGCTATGCCTAGTTATTGACATGCTGGCTCCCAATTAGAACTGGAGATCCTTGAGGAGCTCATTAATTAATTATTAATTAATAATAGTTCAATTATTTTTGAATTGCCAAGTATGTATACCCTCCCTCTCACTTCTATCCATTAAAAAAAAAGGAAAAACAAAACCTTGGTAACAAATACACAGTCAAGCAAAACACATTCCTGCTTTGTCCGCTTCCAGAAATGTAGGTCTCCTGCATCTTGAATGCATCAATTTTTAACCTTTCTCTGTATCCCCGTGCTTAGCATAGCATTTGACACACGGGACCATATGCAGAATCACAACTTTTGAGCTGGAAGGGACCTGAAAGAACCATCAAGTCCAACCCCCTAATTTTGCTGAGGAGGAATCTATGGCAGAGAGAGGCTAGAGGACTTGCCCAGGGTCATAGAGCTAAGGAGGATTTGAACTTGGGTCTTCTTGATGCCAGTACAGCTTTATTCACTGAGCCTTAGTGTTATCTGTAAAGTGGGGAGACGGAGCCCTGCAAATACCAGCCTTACAAGGTTCCAATGGGGATCAAATGAGACTGTATATTTTTATAAAATGTTTTGTGAAACCTAAAGCATTATAATTAGAGGGGTTTTTTTTGATGGTGGTTTGGGTTGCCTGAACTCCAGGTCCCACCTGTCCCACTTCAAATCTAGTCAATGTCTGAACCCCACTGAAAAAAATAATTTAATTTATTGGGAGACATCTCTGGAGAGGTTTGGAACCAAAGACACTGCCAGGAGTATGGATTTGGACAAAGTACATTGGGAGTCCCTTGCCACTCCCAGATATGTGCACTTCTGCCAAACCAGATGCAAAGGCAAGGGCCACACAAGGGCATCACTGAAGCCTGGGGAAATACATGATACATATGAGACTCAGGCCTTGTCTAGTGCCAGGACAGAAGGACCTTCCTCCTCAGCAGCCCCTACTAACTCCTGGAGTCATGGCCCAGCTACCCCGCGCCCCCCCCCCGCCCCCACCATCACCAGAGCCTGTAGCTGTCCAGAAGCTTTGGGTAGGTCGTATCCAATTCCCTGGGGCCAGGATAGGATCAATTGTTTTTAATGTTGACTGTCAACTGGCCAAATGGTGTTTATTTTTTTCTCTCTTCACTTAAGAGTTTGTCCTTCCTTCCTTCCCTCCCCCTTTCCTTCCTTCCTTCCTTTCCTTCCTTCCTTCCTTCCTTCCTTCCTTCCTTCTTTT
>NW_027185798.1:16501773-16512955 GCF_028583685.1 Petaurus breviceps papuanus
TCCTTCCTTCCTTCCTTCCTTCCTTCCTTCCTTCCTTCCTTCTTTCTCTCCTCGCTCCCAGAATTACCATGTGTATAGATTTTCAACTGCCAAAATAAAGAGCTAGCCACCACCTGAAGGAGGTGACAGACTAAATATGTAGAATGAGACAGACATTTTTGGAAGCGGTCAGTACCGGGATTTGTTTTGCTTGGCTACACATATTCATTGCAAGGGCTTGGGGGTGGAGATGGCAAAGAGATACAATAAATGATTAACTGAAACAAAAATAAAATTTAATTTAAAAACAAACAAACAAAAGAGCCAGGTGCCTAAGTATAGCATCATAGTTTCTCCTTACATCTGTACTGACTTGGCATTGGAGTTTTTCTTGACTTGGTCCCCTTCTGACTTGTTTGTTCTTGGGAAAAGATCATAGATTTGGGAAGAGATTGGGAAAAGATTGCCATAGATCTATGGGATCATCTATTTAGAGCAGGATGGGAGTTTTGAGGTCACTGAATCCAATGTCCTCATTGTACATTTAAGGAAACTAAGGTCCAGAGATGCTCAGTCACTGGCCTGAGGTTGGATGGTGAGGAGGTGTCAGGGTTGGAACTGACAGGATCCAATGACTCTTAAGCATAGCATTCTTTCTGTGGCTTCCTCTTCTGTTTCTAAACACAGCAACATTGCCTTTGGGGCTTCTCTTCACCTCCTACTCTCATACCTAGGCCACATGATCAATAAGCTCAGATTATAAAGGGGAAGTTTGAATCGATAAAAGGTTTCAGCTTGGCCTGTGCCTAACACAATTCAAATTCCTCAGACAGAAAATCAGAACAAGGCAGGGTCTCAGATCATCCACCATAGGGATTCTTAACCTGGGGTCAACAAAGTTGTCTTTTAAAATATTTTGGTAACTTTCTTGTTCAGTCATTTTAGTTGTGTCTGATTCTTTGTGACCCCATTTGAGGTTTTCTTGGCAGAGATAGTAGAGTGGTTTGTCATTTTCTTCTCCAGCTCATTTGACAGATGAGGAAACTGAGGCAAAGTTAAGTGATTTGCCCAGGGTCACAGCTAGTGTCTGAGGCTGGATTTGAATTCAGGTCTTCCTGATTCCAGGTACCAAGCTTTCTTTATCTACTGTGGCACCTACATGACTCGTTTTGATAACTATTTCAATGTAATTGACTTAGAACTTCAGGAAGCAGCTAGGTGGCACAGTAGCTAAAGTTTCATACCTGGAGTCAGGAAGACCTGAGTTCAAATCCAGCCTCAGACATGTCTTAGCTTTATGACCCTGGGCAAGTCCCTTAACCTCTGTCTGCCTCAATTTCTCCAACTGTAAGATGGGGATAATAATAGCACCTGAGTCCCGGGACTGCTGTGAAGATCAAAGATAATATTTGTAAAGTGATTTGCAAACCTTAACTACCATATACATGCCAATTACTATTACCTCTTGATTTCCTTTGTAATCCTAAGTATTTTGTTTTATTCAATTACAAACCTTATTCTGTGAAGGGGCTTATAGCCTTCAACAGTCTGCTGCCTAAGGGGGCCATAATACAAAGTAAAGAAGCCTGCTTTTAGTCATTCTTCTTTCTACTACACCAAAATGCTTCCTCCCTGCCCAACCACAGTTTTCACTTGGGTGTCAGAATGTTTTGCCTCACTGGAATTTTATTATAACACACCCAGAACCTCCATTCCAAGGAACATAGACTAGATGACCTCTAAGGTCCCTTCTGACTCTAAAAGTGTAGAAGATAAAAGAAAACAGGCACCAACCATTTTTAGGGAGGCTTAATGTGGAGACTAAAGATTGGAGAAAGATTTATCTTCTGGAATCCACCCCTACCCTACAAATCTCAGGTCCTTTGGATGTTGAAGTTAAGACAAATACTAAGAAGCAGTGATTATCAGGCCTCCCCCGCCCCCAAAGAGCTGGCCAGGCCTGGGGAAGCTTTTGGAATAACCCAGGCATATTTTTGTTGTTGCCCAATCAGCTGTCTCCCCTGGCCATCTTGTCATCGACCCTGCCGCTAGCTTGCTTCTCCCACAGTGACTTTCCACCTTGCTTTGGCAGAGTAATCAAATCAATCAAGTCTCTGGAAATCCAGGGCCCTGTGGCAGCCCTCACCATCCGGCACCCACCATATCAAAATTCTCTTCCCTAGCCACCATTCCCCTAAATGTGTTAACTCCCTCTATTAGAACAAAAGCTACCTGAAGGCAGGTGCTGTCTTACTTTTGTATTTGTCTCCCTGGTGTTCAGCACAGTGCGAGGCACCCAGGTATTGCTTAAAGGTCTTTTCCTTCATTCCCTTCATTAGGACAAGAAAAGTCTCCTGATAAGAAAATGCCCTCAACCAACAAAGGACAGCACTTGTTCACCAACTTCAGGAGTTCGCAGTGGTTAGAGGTTAAGACAACTGCCCAGTGTTAGAGTCAATATGTGTCAGAGACTACCTGACTTTGAGGCCCCCTCTCTTACATCATGTTACCTTTCAACAACCCAAGCTTATTGTTAAAGCAGGACAAAAACTCTTCCTCTAAGAAAATGTTATTGTTGTTGAGTCATGTCAAATTCTTCTTGACTCCATGGACAGCATTGCCCATGGGGTTTTCTTGGCAAAGAGATTGGAATGGTTTGCCATTTCCTTCTCTAATAGATTAAGGCAGACAGAAGTTAAATGACTTGTCCAGGGTCACATAGCTAGTAAGTTTCTGAGGCTGACTTTGAACTCAAGTCTCCTCCTTCTGAGAAACAGAAACAAAAAAGGTGGAGAGAAGCAAGTGGGAGAAAGGAGGCCAGCTGCCCCTGCTTGGGCCCAGCTGTCCTCTATTCCTCCTTGGGCTCTGCCGATGTCACAAGGCCAGAGACTGGCTTGTTCAACTCACTGCTGTAGTGACAGCAACATGGATAAAGTGAGATGTCAGTGAATTTTCGTGCACTGAGATGACAAAGTTCCATTGCTTTGGGCCAGGGCCAAGCTTAGGGGAACAATGGGGCCCTTTTATTCAAAGTTTGTTGAATGAATTCCACTGAATTTGCTTCAGTTCATTATTATTAATAGCAATGATATGGGGCGTCTAGGTGATGCAATGAATAGAGTACTGGCCCCAGAGTCAGGAGGATCTGAGTTCAAATCCGACCTCAGACACTTAACACTAGCCTGTGACCTTGGGCAAGTCACTTAACCCCAATTGCCCTCCAAAAAGCAAAACAAAAAAAAAAAAACAGCAATGATAATAGGGGACATTGATGGAGCACCTCAAGGTTTACAAAATGTTGTACGTCCATGATCTCATTCAAGCCATACAACAACCCTACTCAGTACCCTGAGATGGGTACTACAGACATTATCACCACCCCCATTTTATGGATGAAAAAACTGAGGCTCAGAGAGGTGAATGGTTATATATATAGTAATTATAAGAGGCAGGATTTGAACCCAGGTCTCTCCTGCTACAAGTCCAAGGTTCTTTCTTCCTTACCATTCTGCACTGGAGGTATACAAGATAGTGGGAGTAAAGGGAAGAGAGAGAGAGAGGCTAAAGGTGCTGAGACCAATGAATTAGCTATTGCAGTACAGTACTATAGGAATGAGGCAGCAAAGGCTCAGTCTACAAAAGGCACTAGGAAGATTGAACAGGAAGAATGCATGAGATGCTTTGATGAGATAATGGGAGTCAGCAACTCCCTTCTTTCTGACAACATGGTGCACCATCAAGCCTTAACTAAGTGCTCAGCAGCACACCATTTCCATGGCCCTCCACGCCTTGGCATGTGCCTTGCCTCTTCTCCTTGTGATGCCTCCCAGAACCATCATCTGAAGCACCTATGTAACCTCTGGGCCTTGCCAAGTGCCCTGAAAATGAAGCTCCTTTTACGTGTGGTCTTCCCTTTTCAGAGAGTGAGCTACTTGACAGCAGGGACCTTTCTGGCCTTTTCTATTTTTGTCTCTAGCACTCAGTAAAATACTGGGCACACAGTAATTACTAAATGCTTCTTCCTTCATTCAATCAGGTTATAAGAGTAGAAATGGCCAGATTTGGGAGCTCTGACCCTGGGGGAAGGGGACATAGATAAGAAAGTGGAGATAGGCAAGTGATTTAGAACCAGGCAACTGGAACTTGGGGGAAAGGTCAGGACTAAGATTGTATGGAACCACACAATAGTTAGGAGTTATCCATACTGTTGACATCAAAGTGAATGGGACCAGCTTGCCAAGGAAGAGAATATAAAGAAAAAATCTCAGGGAGCTGAGGCCTGAGATGGACCAAGGTCATTCACAGAATTTTAGTTCATCTCAATAACATGCATTAAGCACCTACTAAAAAGGATCAGTGACTATTTGTAGTATTTTCTTCATAGGGCAGTTATAAGATCCCAAACAATGTAATGCACGTAAAGTGTTTTGAAAATCTGAAACACTTTATCAATCCTATTACTGTTATAATTGTCACTGTACACAGAGCACTGCTGCAGGCACTGGGGGAGATACAAAGCTTGGATCCAATATGATCCATGCCTATGTGAAGATCAAAGTCTAGTAGAGAAATGTGGCCCAGACAGGCGATTGCATACATCTATGTCATGGTCCTACCTTCCACCTGGCTCTGAAATCACATGGGAATATCACATGCATACATATCCCAGAAATAAATAACTACAATACAAATGATACATGACTGAATATATGAGACATTTAGAATGTTACTTCCAAAAGGGGAAAGTGAGTGGTTGGCTTTGAAGGAAATTCGACAGAGCAAGGGGGGTGAAGGAGGGCATTTTTCAGGGGTAGAGATCAGCAGGACCAAAGCCAACAAGGTGGGGAAAATGGAGGACCTGCTGGAAAGATGACAGGTTGTCTACTTTGAATCCATGGTAGCAAACAGAAGGGGCCAGGCATAGACAGGGAGGCTGATACCAGATTTCCAAGGGCCACAGTTGCCTCTCTGCTCTGAATCTGTGATCTGATGATGGCCTGGTGAATGGTGACATCAGAAACAAGGAAGACACAAGTCTTCTGCTTTCTGGTGGACCAAAATAGTTCTTAGTGCAAACAGGCTTAAGGAGAAAGATAAAAAGCCTGTATGGGGACCCCAGTTGACAGTTAGAAGACACCCTGTGGATCATCTACTCTAATCCCTTCATTTGACCCCAAAATACCATTTTACAGACTGAGGAAACTGAGGATCAGTGAGGGCAAGTGAATGCATTCAGGGTCACACAGCTAGCTAGCTGCAGAATCGGCAATGTAGGAACTACGAGATTGGCTCTTGGTCGAGATTTCCTAGGGTAGCCCTGGTTCTGATACTGATGCTGAGATGTGGCATAAGATTTCCATCAAGCTTTTTCTAGATACTCTTAAATTGTCTGGGGAGTCACAATTTAATCAGCTGTGCACCCAGAGCTGTGTAATAAATAACAGGGTTATACTGTATGTTCTTAATACCAAAGCAATTGCTGCTCCAGTGAGCTACTGACTGGAAAGGAATTCAATACATAATATTATATTTTAATCTTTTATTATGATTAAGAAGGCATGATGCACCAGAGAGAGTCCTGGCCTAGGGTCAGAAGAGGTAGATTCAAAGCTGGCTCCCTGGCTAGATGGAGGCAGTTCAGCAGAGTGGACAGAGAGCCAGACTTTGAGAAGGAAAGACGAGGGTTCAACCCTGTCTCAGACGCTGTAATGTAATGCCAAGGAAAGGCAACTTCCCAAGGTTCAGAATACCAGCATAGGTGCTCTCCATTTTATTCAGTGACAAACCAAGAACAGAGAAGATCAAAACATGACATCATTCAAAATACAGCATTTACTAAGGGTGATTAAATAATCTCCAAGGACTACCCCACCCCAGGACCTTCCACTCATTCAATCAATTACAAAGTCCCGGTTCTAAATACTTCTCCACCCCTAGGCAGTACCTTCATTTAGTCCACCACAAAGCCCCTCTTCTCAAATGGAGATTAGTTTCCAAACATAAGTAAAGTACCTTCATTTGTCAATCACAGAGCACAAAAAGGTCAAAAGTTCCCCACCCCTGGATCACAATTGAATCTACCCCAGAGTTACATCAAGTCCAAGCACAGCACTTAATACCCAAATGGAGGTCTTTTCTTCATCTTGACAGGAGGCAAGTTCTCAGCAATCTTAGTTCCTGGGGAGACAAGGCTTAGCAAGGCCACAAGATAAATTGCCAGTCCCTTCATTAATTTATCCTCTGTCTGTAGAACAGTCCTAGAACCCCTGAAAACATTAGCAAAACCCTCTCCCAGGATTTCTGTAAACATACAACAAGAAAATCCTTCTTCAGGGCTTCTGAACCAACAGAAAGGTTCCCAGACCCCTGCAACAACAGCACTGTCCTTCACCAGTGGACAGTATTCACTCTGTCTGCAGGACAGTCTCCAGACCCCTGCAACAACAGCACTGTCCCTCACCAGTGGACAGTATTCACTCTCTGTCTGCAGGACAGTCTCAGGGCTTCTTAACCAAAAGCCAGGTTCCAGGACTTCTTCAACAAAAGGACTGTCTTTCACCAGTGGACAAATCTGGCAAAACATCATCAAAACAGACAAAGTACCAGCAAAACAGCCATGTCTCCTCAGTCCTTGGCAGCTCAGGGGGCAGGTCTCAAAAGTCCCCCAGCTATTCTCTCAGTCTCTCTCTCTCTGCCTCCACGGGTGCTGCTTCCAAAAAGTTCTTCTGCCTCTCTCTTGTCTCTCCAAATCTACGTCACCAGCTCCTCCCAGTTCAGGACTCTCTTTTCACATCAACAAGTCCATCCCACAGGTGGGATTAACAAACTCTGAGTTTTAACACAATCAATTTGAAAACCAAGCCAATACAGGGGACTCTTTATATGCCATTACTATCACAGACACTTACTAGACAAGGAAGGCAAACCCTTCCCCTCTCTGTGGGCCTCAGTTTCCTCACCTGCACACAATGACCTCAAAGGTCCCATTACGTTCTAAATCTCTGGAATTATCAAGACCATCCTGGAGACATGGTTTGCAAGAAAGAATTGTCCAGGAATCAGGAGAGAACTGGAATGGATTTCTGGCTCTAATCATCAAGGGACAAGCCCTTTCTATGTGTCAGGTACTGTGGTCAGCTGGGCATACAAAGATGAAGATGAAACAGTTCTTGCCTTCAAGGAGGTTACATTTTATCATGGCCAAAGATGTGTGCATTCAATATTACTTACAAAGTAGATACAAAGTAGCCTTAGAGGAAAGCACTAGCAGCTGAGGGCCCCCAGGAAGGCTTCTTGGAGGAGGTGGCACCTGACCTGGGTCCCTAAAGGAAACCAGGGGCTTCTCTGAGGTGGAGGCAGGGAAGAAATGAGTCATTAACCACAATCTCAGGCAAACGTGAGCCTCGGTTCTCCTTTGTGTGTAAAACACTCGCATCCAGAGAGGGGCTGGCTCTCAGCCTGGAAAGACCAGCACTGCCCTGGATAGGCTGGGGATATCTGCTGGCCCAAGCCAGGACTGAAGAGGCTCCTCAGCTGACGATAAGATAAAAATAGCAATAATTTAAAAGGATGATCTACATTATTAATTTCCTGCAGGGCGATGAATTTTTCAGTCTTGGCAACTCAGCTAAGCCCCATGAGAGGGTACCACCACACCACATCTTCAAATACCACGACCCAGAGAAAAGTGGGGAGTGTCCCTTAAGCAATGCCCTTTACTGGAGAAGGAATCAGAAAGCCCAACTTATTGTTTATAAGTTTACAATGGAAAAGGAAGCTCTAATGAGAAACTAGATAGAGGGGTTTTAACCTGTTAATACAGTAGGGCATCTCTGAACTTGGATGGGGAAAAAAAATTATATCTTTATTTTCAATAACCTCTAGTTGAAATTGAGAATCAAAGGGGTCCATGACAAACACAATGGTCAAGGACCTTTGGACACAGATGCTAGTGATAAATTGATCAACGATGAAACCAGATACTGGATAATTATAATGACCAAGCTTACCTTGGGGAAAAAAATACAAGAATGAACCTCAGCACGGTACTATAGAAAGAATCCGGAACTTGTATTCAAATCCCAGTTCTGCCACTGCCTACCTGTGTGACCTTGGTCAAGTCACTTACCCTGTCTCTGGGCTCCAGAAGAATTTGGACTAGTTGGTTCAAAATCTACGATCCTACAATTTCTAGAGAAATTTCACCACGGAGGTGGGGAAAGCATAGCATTGCAAAAGCTATCTATCACTGTTAAATGTGGGGGTTAGTTTTGTTGTGCTATTTTTTAATCCTTTTTTATTCTTTCTTCTAAGGGATGGTCTTCTGGGTGAGGAAGGGAAGCAAGACTTATTTGGAAATGATGGTTACATTAAAAAAGATGCCCACAAAATTTTAAATAAATTAATCAATCAATCAACAAACATTCATTACCAAGAGCCTATTATGGGCCAGGCCCTAGGATGAGGTGTTTCTATTTGTGCCTTACCTTTTGAATTTTCCATAGGTTCCATTGGTTTAGGACTAGAAAGGATCTGAGAAGTCCAGGCAGTCAAAGATCCAGGATTCTAACCCATTTCCCCTGATTCTAAATTCAGGGAATTCAGGGCTCTTTCCCACTGTGCCACAATAGCCATTTGATGGGCTAAGCTGACGATACTAAGAAACAGAAATACTAATAACTTCCTAGGACTATGGAACTTTCTAACAATGGTGAAAAAGTCTTGTCATATTTTCAATAAAAAGCAAAGAATGGAGAGAAGGCATTTTAATAGACCTGATGTGGCCAGTCCTGGTGGGAGAGATTTATCACAGATGGATTTTGTGTTCTATTTTCTAACCACCTGCTTAAATGACCTTACTGCCAGCATTTGAATTATGTTCAAGGGTTACTCTGCTCCAGGGAAGTTTGTGGGCTGAGAAAGGAGTTGGAAGGGACTGTGTATTCAACAAACTATGTATTTTTCATAAGTAAACAGGTAGTGGGCCTGGACTTAGGGTCAGGAAGACCTAGGTTCAAATATGACTTCAAACATATGCTATATGTGTGACCCTGGACAAGTCATTTAACCTTTAAGGGTCTCCAGCAATTCTCTAAAACTACAAGTTACAGACTTTTCCCAGAAGGGAATGTACACACTGAGATTTCCATAAAATGATGAAATTAAAGGTCTGGATCCTCTTCTCCCTCCTCTCCCCCCCAAAAAACCATCCCACAACTCTAAGTTTGTGGTCTTCTATAGTATGTTCAAAGTGTTAGGTCTTGGCTGTCCAGGATTTTAGAATTAAGCATCTTACTCATTAAAAAGACAATCTTTCATAATTACTGCCTATTTGACCTTGGATATGTCATAACCCCACCCTGCTCCCCAGGTCTCAGTTTCCTCATAAGGATATGGGGGTTGGACTAGATGGCCTTTGGGGTCCCTTCTGCCTCTAGATCTATGACCCCATGAAGTCAAATTCTGAGTAATTATGAAAACTAATCTTGGTCACAGGAGAAAAGATGATATAATATACCTCCTTCCTCCCTGAAAAAATGTAGGGATTTACAAGGGCAAAATGTTGCATCCATTTTCTGGCCTTGTCCCAGCATATCATTATTTTTGCTTAACTATTTTTTTCTATGTTTTAAAGGAGGACTGAATGATACCCAGAAATGGCTGTGTTATAAAAACAAAAGACATAAATATTATTAAAGAAAGAAAAAAAGTTTTAAAAGTTAAGAGGTTAGAAAGAAAAAAAGTTTTAAAAATTAAGAGTTTATTAGTCTCCATTTAAAAAGTTGGGAATTTTTCTCTATAGAAAACAAAGGTGATGCTTCACCTGCTGCTAAACTCCCCTGAGCTTCTCTCCCTGAGTTGGCTACTGAATACCTTGATTTGTAATTTTCCTACTTAATCTGTGACCTTCAACCAAGTAGCAGTAGGAAAATGGGTTCTTAATTTCTTAAAAACATTTTCTAAAAGTATACCTCCTTGCTCATTACCCACATCTGTGTCAGGGTGCAACCTATACCAGGTAATGAAAACCAGAGACTGACTGACCCTCTGACCTTCCACTAAATTCTATGAGTTTCTTAGAGAGGCAGAAGGAAAAAACAAAAGCTAGATAAACCAGGGAAATCTAGGCGATACAGGAATGAAGCCAGTATTCTGAATAGGACAGTTCCAATTCAAACCCTTGGCTTGTCTCAGAGGAACAAACAGGGCTGAGAGTTCTCCACCTTCCAGCGAACTTGGAGTGCTTAATATGCAACTGATGTCCTGAAGGAGGGACAATGGAAAAGAGAACCCCCTGCAAGGGCACACTTTCACATTGCCAAGGCCTAGAAAGTTTGAAGCAGCTGGCCTTCCAGACAGCAGGCTGGGAGCAGGGAAACTGTTAAAGTCCAGGCAGGAGAGAATGACACACTGGATTCCACAACATGTACAAGCCCAGGCTGGAGAGACTGACAAGTTAGCGTCTATCAAATATACAGGTCCAAGTTGAGAAACTGACTAGAGTCCATGAAATATATACAAGGCCAGGAGGAAGAAACTGATCAGTAAGAGTTCACGATATCTACAATCCCAGGTGGAAAGACTGACAAGTTAGATTTTTATGAAATGTACAAGTGCAAGTGGAGAAACTGACTAGTGAGATTTCATGAAATGCATGAGCCCGGAAGGGAGAGACTGATCAGTTTCCATGAAATGTATATACCTAGGTAGAGAGGCGGACCAGTTAAGATATTTTATGAAATGTACAAGTCCAAGTGGAGAAACTGACTAGTTAGATTCCATGAAATGTATGAGCCCAGGAGAGAATGACAAGTTGATTTCCATGAAATGTACAGATACTTTAGAAGTTTGGGGATGGTTGGGCTCATCTTGCTACCTAGCACAGGCAGAGCAGGGCTCCACTGGCACCACGAGTAGGGGGTGGGAAGCTCTCTCTCTCCCTTTCTCCTTTCTCCCTAGCTGGAAGAGGGCAGACTGATCTCAGAGACATTCTTCCTTCCTCAATGCACCACTTCAGGAAAAGCCTGTCCTTTCAGGTAGGAAAGAAGAGGTGTGTGTGTGTGTGTGTGTGTGTGTGTTCATAAATACTCTGCATTTCCTTGTCCCAAGGTAAGGCAAAGGTAGCTTCCGAACCCCGCCGACAACCGTCCAAATCGCCCTCCCCCACCCCACCCCCAGCTCGGAAATCTCAACCTTTCTGCTT
>NW_027185798.1:16512965-16534502 GCF_028583685.1 Petaurus breviceps papuanus
AGAGTCGGCTGCTTCCTAGTTCCTGGCACCGGGCGCGGGGGCTGCCCCTCATGCTGGGGCAGCTGGGCTGAGCCCTCCTACCTCATTACAATATTATGCACCGGCCCCGGCCCGGCCTAGGCAGCGCTTAATTAGCCGGCGGAGTGCTGGAATGAGACAGGGAGAGGGAGAGGGAGAGAGGTAGGCGTGTGCGTGCGTGTGTGTGTGTGTGTGTGTGTGTGTGTGTGTGTGACTCCAGCCGGGCTGTGGGCCACGCAGAGGCAGCCAGTGCAAACTGCAGCCCCGAGAGGGGAGAGAGGGAGAGAGACAGGAAGAGGGGATAGTGTATGAAAGACAGCAGGAGACAAAGGGCAGGCGGGGAGCGATGGCTCTGAGGGTGTGCGTGCGCGCGCGAGCTTGCGAGAAAGCCGGAGAGGCCCGGGAGGAGAAGGGGACCTCGGAGCGGACAAAGGCAGGAGCAGAGCTAAAGGGGGCGAGTGGAAAGAGCCTCGGCTATCAGGGAGTCGCGGGCAGTCTGTAAATATTGATTAAGCGCCTACTAAGTGCCGGGACCTGTGGGATGCAAAGAAAGACAGAAAACACAGCTCCTGTTCTCAGGGAGCTCAGTCAAATGGGGGAGACATGGCGCAAAGGAGCCTGTCAGATCAGATAGCCTGGACCAAGGTCCTTTCATAGGCATAGAAGACTGACTTAGAGCTGGAAGGACCTTGAAGGCCATAGGCTCAACGCCCCCATTTTAGAGACGAAGAACCTGAAGTCCAAGAGGTTAAGTGACTTGCCCAAGGTACCACAGCTGGGAAGTGTCTGAGTCAGCATTCAAACTCCTGACTCCAAGTCCCGTCTGGCTGCTGCTTCAAAGCACTGATTTCAACCCCACCTCTGAAACTTTAGGCATATTACTTCATATCCCTGGCTCCCAGTTTTCTTGTTTGTCCAATAAAGGAGGTTGGGTTAGGTGTCTCTGAAGTCCCTTCCAACGATAAATCTATGGGGCTGTGATCTTTTGGTGTGCTAAGCTCTATGTGGGGCCAAGGAGGAAAAGACCCTGCCCCTCAAAAAAGTCCCTATGGGGTCCCAAGGAGCCTTGGGAAATACAGATTTCTCTCAGCCTTAGTATCCTCTCCTCTGTGAACTGACAGGATTGGACCACTCGCTACCTGTGTGACCCTGACTGAGTTATTTCCCCTCTTTGGGCCTCAGTTTCCTAATCTGTCAAATAAAGGAGGTTGTTCAAGATGGCCTCTGAGGTCTCTCTCCAGCCTGTAAGGTTATGAATAAAGGAAAAGTATGAAGCCGTCTATGGCTGAAGTTTTGTTTCCAAACCTTTGGGGATGACCCTATTTACCGGCTGAGGTTCTGACAGTAAATTGTCCAGCAATTTTATGGAGGAACTGCTCAGAACACAATGAAAATCTTTGGCAAAGCAACAGTAACTTTTCCTGCCTCATCTGGAGCCTGGACTGGGTACGGTTCAGCATTTAATTGCAGGATGCCTTGGATTGTCTTTAATTATTCCGTATTTGTCTCCTTAACTAGATTATAAACGCCTTAATGGCTAGATCATAAAGATTCCTACTGGATGGGAATTTGGAGATCTTCTAAGATCTCTCCCTCCCCCTCAGTTTTCTGAGAAGGAAATTGGAGTGGGGAGGGAGGGAGAAGGCACCAGCCCAAGGGAAGGTAGGCAGTAAGCACAGAGCTGGGATTTAAAACCTAGATCTTCTCACTCAGCATCCAGGGCTCTTTCCACTTTAGCTGACTGCCTTTCAAACGGCCTTTTACAGCCTCAGCCTCCTTTACTGGTCTGCAGCATTGCAGCACCCAACACTACTGACCACCCCCTCCTTCTCAAAGTTCTTTCTTCCTTTCGCTCAGATCTGTGACACTGCTTCTCTTATCTTTCTGACTGTGCTCTCACTTGCTCTCTCTCTCTCTCTCCCCCATCCCTCTCCCTCTCTTTCTCTTTTCATCTTTCTCTTTTCATCTCTCTCTCCTTTTTTTCCCTCTCCCTCTCTGTCTCTCCCTTTCTCTGTCTCCTCCCTACTATCTCTTGAGCCAGTCACAACCTCTCTGGGCTCTCCATTTTCTTCATTTGTAAAGTAAAGGGGAGTGGGAGAGGGGAATGCTGAACTGCATAATCTCTTCTGTCCCTTCCAGCTAGCTCTTAAATCTGTGGTCCTAAGCATTCCTCCTAAGCTAGAAGGCACTTATTAGCTGTGTGACCCTGGGCAAATCACTTCATCCTGTCTGACTCAGTTTCCTCATCTGTCAAATGAACTGGAGAAGTAAAGGGCAAACCACTCCAATATCTTTGCCAAGAAAACCCCCAATGGGGTCACAGAGTGTCAGCCATGACTGATAAATGACTCAACAACAAGAAGCATCACCCCCAAGGTTTTGTCTTCTCTTTCTCTCCCCCCGGAGGTCTTATCCACTCTAGGCTTCAGCTCTCACCTCTCTACTCCCATATCTCCTGTTCCAACTTTTCTCATGAGCTTCAAACAACTTTTAAAACTTGGCGCCGCAGAATGAACATAACCCAAACCCAAGTGGTCAGAATCAAAGTCTAGAGAGAAGGCAGGGACCTTAGCGGTCTGGTTCAGCTCCATCTCCTTGCTTCCTTACTCCACCTCTCTCACCTAATCTTAGCTCTGCTTCCTTTTATTGCCAATTCATTTTTCAGTTGTGTCTAACTCTTTTGGGTTCTCCTTAGCAAAGATACTGGAGTGGTTTGCCATTTCCTTCTCCAACTCATTTTACAGATGAGGAAATTGAGGCAAACTGGGTAAAATGACTTGTCCAGGGTCACACAGCTAGTGTCTGAGGTCAGATTTAAACTTAGGCCTTCCTGACTCTAGGCCTGGAACTCTATCCATTCCACTGCCTAGCTGCCCACAATTACACAGGTCATAAATGGTGGACTCAGGCTTCAAACTCAGGTCTTTTGACTCCAAATCCAGACTTCTTTCCATTACATCTACTCCATAGAATCATAGAAGGTTAGAATTGTAAAGATCTAGGACTTAGAACTAGAAAGAATTCTCGTGTTATCTAGCCCATCCCCCCTCTTTTTACAGAGGGGGAAAAAGGCCCACAGTGACTTCCCTGAGGCCACGTGATCACTCACTGTCTGAGCTGGTATTTGAACCCAGGCCTTGGTGACTCCTAATCCTGGCATCCAGTGCCTTTTAAAGGATTCCATATACAGAAATAAGTTTTCTATAAAGTGACCTGCTCCTGGAGTGAACAATCTGGCATAGGACCTCCAGAGAAGTGGCCAGCCCTTCAGACCACAGACGGAAAAAAATGTGCAAACATAACTGGCATTTAATTAGAAACCAGCAGCCTACATCCCACCGAAGGGCTTCTGCCTTCCCTGCCCCCTCCCCCAACTGACATGGACTCTGTCACCGGCTTTGTGACCGTGGCCAAGCCCCCTGACCTGGTTATTCAGGTCCCTGCTTCTCCACTTGAGGACAGAAATAACCATACTTAAACTCACTATCTTCTCAGAGCTCCTTGCAAATAATGAAAAGATTAGCATCATTAACATTGGGGATGCTGTATGCCCTGCAGAGAGAAGACCCCTACAGACTCCAACCTTTTATAGCACGTTAAGTTACAGAGAGTTTGGTAGCCCCTAATCTCAACTGCTTTTAGCTTGTCAAATATACTTAAGGCACTCAAAAGTTATTTCAGATCCTTTTTGCTAACAGGAAATAGTGTTACATGTTTTTAAAAGAATTGAAAAAAATTCATCATCGAGAGGGAGGATGGTGAAAAAACAAGGTTCCACAATACCTGTGTTTGCCAACCAACTGACCAACAAGTATGTATGAACCACCCACCATGGGCCAGGTGCTGAGAATACAAGTCCAAAACTTCCATTCAGAGGCAAGTTTTTACCAGTATACATTTTTTTTTTAATTTTTAAAGGTCCTTATTTCTTAAAACCATAAACTTATAAAACTTCTTCAACTAGGCAGGATAAATTGGACTGTCATTCAGTGAGGTCAGCATTAAGCAAGTCCCAACCTAACTCAGTGAATTTCTCAGGTAGAAGGTCACAGTTGAACCCCAGGTCCAAGTGAGAAGATTTGCTTGTCATGTCCACCACGTGTCAACTGACGGATGGCTGGGTGTCAGTTTACAACTGGTGGTTGGCCGTGTTCATTTTTGTTGGTATAGTTCACATATTATAATTATTGTAATTTTCTGTTTAAATATTTATTCAACCATTACCTTTTGGCCAATTTAAAAATATCAAAAGGGTGATTTTTTTTAAAGGAGGAAAAAAATCACAAAGACGATGCCTAGCTTTAATCATAAAAATCACCTTGGAAACATAGTTTCCAAGTTCTTGAGTTGGAAGGAGCCTGTGGAGACACCTACTCCAACTCTCTCCATTTACAGATGAGGAAACTGAGGCCCAGCCATGTTATAGTAAGTGTCAGAAGCAGGATCTGTTTCTAGGAGCCAAGGCTCAGAGCTATCCAGCATATAATTTACCATGATCACTGTCCTACCAGTTCATGAAGCCACCAAAACTCTCTCAATATTCAAAAGGAAAACATTCAGAATTAGAAAATTAGCCTAAATATTTTTTTTATTAAATTGTTTTCAAATGAAATGACTAAATAATTTCTTTTAAACTCACTTCAGTAATGAATGAGAGAAATGTTGTAGATGCAAATAGTCAGGTATCGGCACTTTAAAAAAGAGAGAGAGATTTATTAATGTTATGATCAATCTCTGTGCCAGAGGTCAGATGGAAGAGCACCCTCTTCTCTCCTCTCAGCTGGGAGGTGGGGACTATCCGGTGCAGAGTGCTGCATACTCCATCATAAACAGTGGCTGGGTCAGTTGGTTTTGCTTAACTATTTTTCCTTATTACAAAGGAAGGTATTTCAAGGCACAGAACTATACAAGGAGGTGCCTCTGGGAGTAAAAAAATAATAATAATGCATCAATAAAACTTTTGTGAAAGTACTTATTAGTTGAAAAATTGAACTACTTTTATTGCAGAAGGAACGTAAGCTCCCTGAGGTCAGGGGTGGCTTTCCTATTTGGTTTGTGTGTCCCCAGGGCCTCTCACTATACCAGCACTGAATGGGTGCTTAATAAAGCCTTCTTGGGTCAGATAGGATTGAATGTCAGTAGGAAACCATTTCCACAACCATAAAACCAGTTTTTCCATCACACCATCCATCACATCCCCAACTCCAAGGATGGAAAAGGGAGAGTGGAGGTAAATAAGAAGCATCAAGGGCACATGATTCCCCTTCAATTGCTAGCATTTTCATGGTTATACATATTTTTGCATAATACCCACATGTATCTTTAATTATTATTTCTGAATGTGGAAACCTGTGACTTAGGGGTCTAGAGAACCGAATTTTAGTGATAGGGGAAAAAAGATTTAAAATTTCAAAATGTTTACTACTTATTGAAAATTTTAATATAAATATAAAATTTTATTATAGTTATTATATTATAAATACATAATATATATTTATTACATAAATTAATATAAATAAAAAATCCTCCCCCCTCAGACCTATGATTTCATTATGATATTCATTCATTCCCAAAAAAGCAAGTGCCTCTAATCAAGTCAGGTCTGTGCTTAATCTCCTAAATAGATCAGAGAGCCTGGACCCTCACCTAATACAGTGTCTCTCAAAATATATTGTACAGGCTGTCCCAGAATTCTCAGTGTAGTTTCAAGCTAGACCTTTTATATACACTAACAATAAATATAAATGTTACATATTGTGTAAATGGATTATGTAGTCAAATATTAAATACATGCTTATAAAAGGTAACCCACACCTGGGTTTAAAAGGCCCCGTCAGCCCTCCCTAGGGGTGGAGGATCTGAGGTGGGCATTTACCCACTTTGCTGATAGCCATACAAGTCACTGCTAATAAGCTGATTTTGTTCAGAGTCTGTACCTCAATCTACCTTTATTAAATTTACTCACGACAGCTCCTGGGGTTGTGATGAGGATGAATGAGATAATATTTGTAAACGGCTTAGCACAGGGCCTGGTGAATGGCTGGCATTTAATAAGCGCTTGATCTCTGGCTCCTAACCTCATGGAGATCTTGTAGGCATACTTCACAACAGCTTGCATAGATCAGTGCATTCATTCACAGTAGAATGAGGCAATCCTGAGGAGGATGTCTTTGATTCCTAAGGCAAGACCTGCTATGGACATTGTCTGAGGGAGAATTCCAGACATGGTGTGTTTTCTTCTCTGATCACTTATTTTTTTGAGGGGGGGAGGCGGGACAGTTGGGGTTAAGTGACTTGCCCAAGGTCACATGGCTAGTATGTGTCAAGTGTCTGAGGCTGGATTTGAACTCGGGTCCTCCTGACTCCAGGGCCAGTACTCTATTCACTGTGCCACCTAGCTGTCCCTCTTATCTGATTATTTAAAAAAAAAAAAACAAACAACCATAAAATAGACCTTTGAGATGACCACTTGGAGTATGGAAGTCAAAGAACTGTAGTACCCACACACAGTCAATTTTCTGCCCTCTAGGGGCCATTCACAGACCTAGGATCATAGACTTGGCTCTGGAAAGGGCTTATATGACCATTTTGACCTCCTTTCAGAAACGAGGAAACTGAGGCCCGGAGATGTCTGTTATGTGACTAGCCCAAGGTCAAACAAGTAGTGAGAGGTGACGCTGGAATTTGAAGCCCAGATCCAGTGATTCCTCAGCAAATATTTACTGACCATCTGCTCTATGTGTCCTACTGCACCAAGCACAGAAGAGTCCGATGAAGCAAGAAGCTTGTGATGTACATGCCCTCAGGGACACTCTCTTTGTGGTTGGGTTCTCTGTGACCCCTGCTTGTTAGGAGTCTAAGGCTATAATTTGAGTTTTTAGAGTTTTGTAAACACAACTGCCATCCTTCCTCACCCTGAGGTGTGCAGATGAATCAATCCAACATTGCTTGCTATAAAATGTACCCATGATACACAGACGCATTTATACACGTTCACGGGGTTGTCCCTGGACCTGGCTCAAATCGGTTCACCAGAGATGGCCATTACGTGTTCAGTGTGAGCATCTATGCCTTGGAAAGTGGCAAGCCCTACAAATCCACGTGTGATTTTCTAGTTTGTTGATTGTCTAAGCTTGAGGAAGTGGTGGAGAAAATGTTTAATATAGATTCAACTTCAAAGCGCATCGTGGACACATTTCACTTTGGGAGAGCTGATTGTGAAACATTTACCAGCATATCACTGCATATCTAATAAGGAAGGCTTTTATTCTTCTCAGCATCGATCAATTAACCAACAAGGATTTATTAAGCCCCTGTTATGTACCAGGCCCTGTGCTAGGCTCTGTGGACACAAGGATGAAAAAGGAAACAAGCCTTACTCACAAGAACTTTACATTCTAATGGAAGAGACAACAAAGATGTGTCTATGTGTGTGTACATACATGTACGATGTGTATGTGTGTCTGTGCACATGTGTCTTTTATGTGTGCATCTACACAAATACATATATGTATATACATGAAGAATGTCTATATATACATTCTATGTAGAATGTATTCATTCTATACAGATAGATGGCTCCCTGGATAGTGCACTGGGCCTGGAGTCAGGCCTGAGTTCAAATTTGGCCTCACTTACTAGCTATGTTACCATGGGTTAAGTCATTTAATCTCTGTTTGCCTTGGAGGTAATTAGGTGGTTCAGTGGACAGAGTGCTGGATCTGGATTCAGGAAGACCTGAGTTCAAATTCAGCTCAGAACCATATTAGCTGTGTGACCCTGGGCAAGTTACTTAACCTCTGTTTGCCTTAATCCACTGGAGAAGGAAATGGCAAACCACTCTAGTATCTTTGCCAAGAAAACCCATGGTCCATGGGGTCACAAAGAGGTGGACAGGACTGAACAACACCATTCTGCAGAGAATAAGGGTGAAGAGAATGCACACAAATGCATAGTTTATAATACAAAATAGTTGAGGAAAGGGGGGCCCTCACAGTTCAGGGGGTCGGGAACGGTGGAGTCTCTATTCTTCTGTGGACTGTAGGTTATCATTTAGACCACAAGTACTTCCCTGAGGCCATTTCTCCCTCACTTGAGAGAGTGCCTCCAGGATAATTTATGAGGCCAAACTTCCTGGGTGGACTGATGTCTATAACCCTGGGCAGAAATCCTGAAAGCATTCAGTTTCCTCTGGTATTTTTTTTTCTTTTACTAGCCAAAAGGGCTTGGCCTCTCCCTGCTTTTTCCCAACCACAACCACATAGATAAAGTGTCCATCTGGGCCCAGGCAGCCCCATAGCAAGCACCTGGCATCAGAGATAAAAGTTTCTATTTCTCCAATGTAAGCTAATCTTGAGACAGTTAGGGAACCTTTCACTCTCATCCTCTCCATTCCCGCCCCCCCCCCCCCCAACCAGTTACTCTGCTCCAAGGCCCTCATGTGAAGGTCTGGGGGATGAGGGAGCAGGTAATCTCTTGCCAAATAACCTCAATTCTCTGATATTCTCTGAGTCTGTTATCCTTCGATGGGGATAATATTCCCCCTTCTCCATTTTTTACCCAGCGGGAAGTATCTCATTTTTACATGCTTTCTATCATTTTAAAAAATTTTTGTCACCTTCTGTTTTGGGGCTGTGCTCATTTCCTTTTCACAATCCTTCTCCCTTCCCATTAAACCCAGCTCTGTAACAGGAGGAAGTGTGGGTAGAAACCTGGCCCCAGACAGTGAGACTGACAACCCTGCTTCACTTAAATCCGATTCACTCTCAAGTCGAGACATCGCCCCATGATGTCATCGGTCCTCTTCAAAAACAAAGGACAAACAAAATCACTGGCCCCATCATTGACTTTTTTTTTTAAGTAATACCAATTAGTTTTCTCATCCAGGAGTTCTCAATTAAATTACAGGCATGGTCCCTATCCCTTGTAATAAAGAATTATATTTAAACAAAACCAACAGACCACAGCTACCCTCAATCGAACACTTTACGTCACATTGTACACCCATAACCTCTCTACTGAGAATAAAAAGACTTTTAACCCAATATTCCCTATTCTTAGGGGGTTTTTGTCTGTAATATGCAGGTTTCCTGCATTCTTGGGTGGGCTAGCACCAAAGGCCTTTGAAAAGGAAAAGGATGCTTGCCAAATTTCCTAGGGATTTGCTGAAGGGTCCCTAACTAGCATTCTGGGTAATTTACAATTTACAACCTATTGAACTTGTGAGTTAAATAACAATGGTTCCATAAATCTACTGAGTTTCACTAATTGGTTTACTGCCCATTTTCCAATTCAGCCCCTCCTCCATAGAAATGATCACCACCTAGTTCTCTCCCTAATTGTCAGGGGGAAAGACATTTTTTATTCTATTATTGATCATCAGCCCCGGCTCCTTTTTCACTAAGCAAAGAAATGAAACCCACGTACTTGCATACCTTAATGAATCTTTGAAAATCAGTTAATCTCTCAATAAATAGAAGTCCACGCTAAATCCACAATGCGGATAGGATGTTTGTAATGTTATCACTTCAAAGGTCCCAATTTGGACTTCAGAAAGAAAGGAAATATCCAAAGGCTGTCATTCTCTTTTCGGGAGAGACAGTGGGAGGAGGTATTCATAGTCTTTTAAATATTTTTTATCTGATCAATATAGAAGAAAAAAATATGTATTAAATTCGGTTCAGCCCATTTTTATTGATCAATAGTAGCACAGGGCCAGGTACTGGAAGGAGGGGGAAGAGAAAAGCAAATTTAACAGGCTGTCCCCACCTTCAAGGAAGTGGGATTAGATTATGTCTAGGGGTCCTCTGGGCTTTAATTCTCCCACATTCATAATGATGATCTGGAGTCGTTGAGAAAAGGTTAAATTAAGTGTGAGAAGGCATGAAAAGCCTCTGAGCATTTTGAAGCATTTCTGAGCACGAAACTTTAGAAATTTGACACATTTTATCTTGACTTGAGTGACCTTCTCCAATAAACCTCCAAACAGATCCCCTTCATACAGTACATTCACTGAAAAATGGTTTTTCCACTGCCCCTGGGAGGAAGAATGGACCCGGGGGACTTAAAGTACAGACACTGACTCTTGGAACTGACCAGGGTTTTTGCTGTCTCTCCACTGCTGACCTATTTACATTGTGGCCATGGCAAACTCTATTTACTCCATGCAATAGGTTTTTGAAAGATTTCCAGCAAAGGCTATTAAAATAACATGAAAATGGTACTTAAAGTGGTAGACTTCAGTTATACAGAGAATTTCAGTTAAGTGGAACATCTCATTTCCCAGCAATATTGGATAGATGCCATTGGTTATTGTATGAGACATTTTCTGACAAATCGTTCAGAAATTCCTTCCGACATCCTTATTTGCTGACCTACACGCACACACATGCACACACACGCACACACACATACTGTAACTGGTGTATATATACACACTTACTTGTGTGCTTGCCGTCTCCCAGAGAGATTGCAAGCGCCCAGAGGGCAGGGACCATTGCTTCATTTTTGTCCTTGTAGTGCTCAGCACAGTCTGGCTCACAACAGACCCATGATAAATGCTTGTTGAGGTGTTCTCAGTATAGATCCACTCTCTTTTGAGAGTTGTAAAAAATGCTTTTTGATGACCTCAATCAGATCCTTTGATGGCTGGAAGACCTGAGTTCAAATCCTGACTCAGATGCTTTTTGCCTTTTTTTAAGGCAGTTAGGGTTAAGTGGCTTGCCCAAGGTCACACAGTTACTACGTATCTGAGGTTGGATTTGAACTCAGGTCCTCTTGACTCCTGGACCCGTGCCCTATCCACTGAGCCACCCAACTGCCCCAACACTCTAGCTGTGTGACCACTGGCAAGCTGATTAATCTCTATAAGCCTCAGCTGCAAAATGGGGATAATAATAGCACCAACCTCACAGGAGTGTTGTAAGGACAGATGAGATAATATATATGAAAATACATACAAGTGTAGATATATGTGTATTTACATATATACATGCATATGCATATAGCTCGATAGATAGACAGACAGGCAGGCAGACAGACAGACAGACAGACAGATAGACAGACAGACAGACAGATGGATAGATAGACAGATGATAGATATAGATAGATAGATAGATGGACGGACGGATGGATGGACAGACAGGCAGACAGACAGATAGACGGACAGACAGACAGATGGATAGATAGACAGATGATTGATAGATAGATAGACAGACGGACGGACGGACAGACAGACAGACAGATAGACGGACAGACAGACAGATGGATAGATAGACAGACAGACGGACGGACGGACAGACAGACAGACAGATAGATAGATAGATAGATAGAGTACATTGGAAACCTTAAAGAAACATTACAGTGATAGAAAAATGCTAGCTATGATGATGGTCTGGGATCCTGGCTGTGGGGCTCTGGGCTAGCCCCTTAACCTCAGTGCCCCAGGCCATCAGACTGTAAGAAACAGAACAGAACCATTGATGGGTATATTCACTGATGGAGGGAGTTTCCTCTTTGGGAAACAGAGTCTGGTCCCATTGGGAGGGGAGTGAAAGATGCATTCATCCCAAGTGCCTGAGTGCTGTCACTACTCCAAGGGGAAAATCTATGGCCTTCCAGGTGTGGTCAGAGCCCTTTTCCCCACCATCATCTATCTCTCTTCTCTCTTTTTAATGGATGGTGACATGGAAGGAATTATTAGGCAAGTGGAAATTTCATCCAGGCCAGCAGTGAACCCTAGGGACCTAAAGAATCCGCCAAGCAGTAAGCAGCCACACAAAAGCCCTGTGTATACAGTCCACCAGGAAAAGCAGCTGAAAGAGCAAATCTGATACTGTTTTCCACAGAGGGACTTGGCCATTTTAGAGGGTCATAGCCAAGTTCACAGACCTGAACTTCAATCTTCCATGAATTCACTGGAAAGTCCTCCAGCTTTCCCCTGCCTTTCTGATGAATATCTTCTGCAAGCCAATGTGTAGGAGGAGAACAAAGAAAGCTTGCCCAGGCTGGGGGCCAGGGGAACCCCTTCTGCTAAGCCAGCTCATGATACTGTGGGCACCCCTGCATCACGATCTCTCATCTTCCACGCTGAACTGTGCATTCTGGTTGGGGGCCAAGCACTCCTGGTCAGGCTACAGTCTTCTCTCAAGGATCACATCTCTTACAACTGGAGTCCTTTTTCAAATGACAAAACTGAGTCTCTGAGACTTGCCCAGGGTCTCACAGATGGTAAGTATCTCAGGTAGGATTTGAACTCGTCCTCCTGACTCCAGGCCTAGCACTCTCTCCACTCCAGACTTGTAGCTACTGTGGCTCTCTTGAAGGGGCTGAGCTGACCCTGCTCAAGTAGACAGCTGAAAGCATCCTGCCTCTTCTCTCCTCTACCCTTCCCAAGCCTGAGTTTTTATAATGATCGCTGACACGTTTCTTCTAAAGCATCTCCCACACTGAGTTAGCTGACGTTCTCTGGTCACTGACATATTTAATCATCGCAGACACCGCTGTTCCCACTGTTCCTACCCAACGGCTTCTCAGCCAGACACCTTGGTCCCTGGCACATGCTAATCACGTGCTAGAAGGGTACTTTTCATGAATTACTTACAAATTAGAGAGAGACAAAACATTAACCTGTCTGGAAAAAGAAGCCTTGTTATAGGTATGATGTTATGTGGCCATTCTCCTCAACTTTACCCGATCTAGTTCATCAGATCCCCTCTCATGAGTCCCCGAATAGCTTATGTTTTCTCACATATACTATTAAAAATTTAAACTATATATAATCTACATGGTAAATACTTATCATTTATTTGTCTTCTTGTTGTCCAGTCATGTGAGACTCTCTGTGACCCATTTGGGGTTTTCTTGGCAAAGACACTGGAATGACTTGCCATTTCTTTCTCCAGCTCATTTGACAGATGAGGAAACGGAGGCAAACCGGGTGAAGGGACTTGCCCAGGGTCACACAGCTGGTGAGTGTCTGAGGCCAGATTTGAATTCAAGGAAGATGAACCTTTCTGACTCCAAGCCTGGCTCGCTGGGAACTATGACGCCACCTAGCTGCCCCATCGTGGTCTTAGGTCGCCTATACACTGAGAGTTAATCTGCCACAGTGGAAAGAACACTGAGTTTGGAGTCTGAGAGACTGGGTTCCAGACCCAGCTCTGCCCCTCACAACCTGTCTGACCCCAAGCAAGCTACTTTACCTCAATCACAAAATAAGAGCTGGGGTCCCTCCCATCTCTTGAGAGCTTATAAGTAACTTGCAAGTATCAGAGGCAGAATTCGAACCTGGGTCTACAAACAAAACCTATAACTCAGTCATAGCAATCTGTACATAAGACATTCATCTCTGTCGGAGAATGACCCCAGGAATTGGCCTGCCTCTCTTTGTGTTGCCCAATGATAAAACAGTGTTCTGTCCTTCACACTCAGCTTCCAGGCATCACTACAATTATTGACTTTACAGCAGTATATAAAGTGTCCTAAAAGTCTTTGTGCAGTTCCAAGCTTTAATGGCTTAGAATTAACATAAAATCATAGAATCAAAGATTGAATGCCAGAAGGGACCTTGGATTTAATCTATCCCCCCCTTTTATAGTTGGGGAAGTGGGAGCCCAGAGAGGGTAATAACTTGAGTTACATCATGTTTAATATTCGACTACTTTGATGATGCTGTCACATGGGGCTAATCTAGATATTGGAAGGGGAAAGACATTTATCAGCTACTTCTCAATAATACAGATGGTGTGTCCCAAAACTTTTAGTGCAGTTCTAAGCTACTATCAACAGAACCTGGACTTTTATGATGCTCTGTCCTAAGGAAGGGGTGTAATGGTTGGGTGCCCTTATATGGCAGATTGGAGGCTCATAGATTCAGAGCTGGTAAGTTCCTCAGAGACTTCCTAATTCAAGGTCACCCAAGTCCTCTGATGCCAGATCCGGTGCTCTCCCTCCCCAAACTTTAGCCTAGTGCTTTCTGAACTCAAAAAGTGATCCATATAGTTCTCCTTCCCAGAGCCACAGAATCCCTGGGTCATCTTGTCCAACCCAGACCCAAACAGGCATCCCCCTGGATACTATCCCCTACCAATGGTCATTTAGCCTCTATTTGAAGGCCTCCAGTGAAGGGGAACCCATTAGCTCTAGGGCAGTCAGTCTACATTTGGAGACTTCCAAGGCCTTCCTTGACTTCCAGCCTAAATCTGCCCCCTTTTTTTGGCTCCCCCTGCCTCGCTCCCCCCTCCCCACATTGTTCCTGGTTCTTCCCTCAGAGGCCAAGCACAATGAGACTTCTTTCTTTTCCATGTGACTGCCCTTCAAACCCTTGAAGACAACTATCCATACCTGGTCTGGGACTTCTCTGGGCTCCTTAGTTCTTTCAGTGGCTTCTCATATGGCATTGTCCCTAGCCTTCCATCACCCTCTACTCTGCATATACTCCAGTCTGCAAAGGCACTTTCTAAAAGATGGCGCCCAGAACAGAAGGACTCCAAATAGCCTTCTGGTCAACTCTTTACAACGTGTCTCTTGCTTGCAAAGTTAGACCATACACATGCCCATTACTTAGTCAGTAATCAATATCCCGGCGTCTAGTAAGTGTTTACTTAAGCACTTGCAAAGGAGCCCCTGCCTTCAAGGATCTGATGTTCTAGTGGTGAAAGCAAAATATAGAAATCAACATGGGGAAGGCGCTGGAGGCTGAGGAAGGGGGGAGGGGAGGAAGAGACAGAAAGGCCAGAGGAGATGGCGCTTAAGCCGAGTCTTGGAAACCAAGAATCTAAGGTTGGGATGGAGAGCATGTCAGGCGCGTAAATAGGAGAGCCAAAGGCACGGGGGCCAGAGATAACATGATGCAAGGGGCAGCAATTAGGCTGATAGAGTTGGATGTAGCTGGTACATGGAGGGAAGTAAGGTGTACAAAGTCTGTAAAGGCTGTAAAAAAAAGTTCTAGAGGCGGCTAGGTGGTGCAGTGAGTAAAGCTCTGGCCCCGGAGTCAAGAGGACCTGAGGTCGGTTCTGGCCTCAGACACTTAACACACACACACACACATACACAAAAACTAGCCGTGTAACCTTGGGCAAGTTACTTAACCCCAATTGCCCTCCAAAAGGCAAAAAAAAAAAAAAGCTCTAAATACTAAACAAGAGACTTTACAGTTAATCCTGGAGGTAACAGGGAATCATTAGAATTGATTGAGAAGGGGGTGACTAATATAAAAAAATACAAATCAGCCCCCAATATTAAAAATAAATGAATTTGGGCTATATTGAAGCCTATTATGGTATAGTGGAACTGAATTTGGAGCCACAATCTGAGTTTCAATCTTAGAACTGCTACCTACTCCTCTTTGTTACTTTAGGCAAAATCAGTTAAAACTCTCTGGGCCTCACTTTACCTATCTGTAAAATTTGGGGAATGGATTCCATAGCTTCTGAGGTCCTTTCCAGTTCTAAATCTAGCAACTTACATTCTTCCTTAACAGGATTTTCCAAACCATTCCATTCTTCTAATTGTATGTTTTGTTGAGAAATGACTGATACATTTCTTCCCTCTCAAAAGTCTTCAAGAGTGAGGCCTGTCTTCCAGGAATGGGTTGAACTAAATGCTCTGTGGGGTTCCCTTCCAATTCTCAATCCTGTGATTGTCAGATCAAACCAAAGCAAACCATGAACAAAATCACTCGGAGTGGGTTAAAGTTAATGTGCTTGATGTTGGCGCCATCTTGTGGTGTATTTCTCAACAACCAAAATTAAAAGAACTCAAAAATCACCATGAATTTGAAAAAAACAGAGCCGTAATTTATAGTAGCAATTAATGCAGATGGAAAATGAGTATTTCAATAATAAAAAGCATTTAACTAAAGATGATGCATTTTATCTAAACATAATTGAGTCAGAAAATCATTTCATTAAAGTTAATAGTAAGCCCGCTAGATTTTTAGTAAAATGCCTCTTTACTGCTGTTAAATAAAAGCATTCCACACATAATAAAAATGTGCTGAGAGGAAGGAACAAGAAGATTCACTGGAAAATGATTTTAAAATGCCATGAGAGGTAGGGGCGGCCAGGTAGCACAGCGAGTAAGAGCACCGGCTCCAGTGCAAGTTACTTAACCCCGATTGCTTAAAAAAAAATGCCATGAGAGGTAAATGGAAGATGAGATCTTGGTGTTTCCATAACGGGGAAAACAATTTTCACCATTGCCTCCAATGTCCTCATTTTCTTTTTATGCAAAAGTGAAACCAGAGAAACTAGCAGCAGGCTACCTAAGGCAAGAAGTGGAAGGGAAGACTGGACTGTCTCCCTGGATCAGTTCTTGAAAACCAGTAAAATGAAAAGGGCATTGGATGCCTGCCATCTTTGGAAGCTCATTCTGGGAATGACCTAGGGTAAACCACTTAAAATCCCTAAGATCCAGGTGTCCTCATCTATAAAAGGAGGGGTTTGGTCTAAATGGCTTCTGAGGTCTCCTCTTCTAGTCCCAGATAATGATTCCCCAAGTTAGTCAGTAACGACTCTGAGCTTATCCACACTGAGTCAGTGAGGTGGCTTGGGATGGAGTCAGGAAGATATGAGCTTAAATCCAGTTTTGGACACTTGCTAGCTGTGTGACCCTGGACAGGTCGCCAAACCTCTACTTGCCTCAGTTTCCCCGATTGTAAAGTGAGGATAATAATAGCACCTACTTCATAGGGTTGTTGTGAGGATCATATGAGATAATAATTGTAAAGCACTTAGCACAATTCCTAGTACACAGTCAGTGCCACATAAATGTTAGCTATTATTAATATGACCCCCTAGGGCTGTTAGGAGGATTAAGTGAGATAATATTTGTAAAGGACTTGATGTGGATTCCCTCCCCTACTCCCTCTAGGTGGTGAAGATCACTACCTGTTCATATCTTCTCATCCTATTATCTATCTATCCATCCATCTATCCGTCCGTCCGTCCATCCGTCCATCGGTCCATCTGTCCCTCCGTCCATCCAGCTAGCTAGCTAATTACAAAATAAGTTCACTTCCCTATGATTCTCACTGATTGGTCTTTGTTCTGCCTTTAAAAAACCAACCACCAAGTATATCTCAAGCACCTCCCGTTTTCGGGAGCTTGGACGAGGTCTTAGGGACACTCTACTAAAGAGAGGTACATTTAGAGAGTACACAACAAGGCGTTCGTTCCTTGGTCGTAGTGTGGTTTTAAGTCTTGGTAGCTTAAGGTGTCCTTTCTGACATTTGCAAGAGACAGAGTGGCTTTGGGAGTCCAATCTTGGCTTCTGTCATTCACATTCTACCATTCATGGTGGACCTGGGCAGGTCCCCGAGCCCCTTAGTGCCTCCAAGAACTCAAGTCCCAAGCAGGTCTACACTGGTGGTCCTCTGCCCAGCCAGTTCCCCACGTCGACGACGAAACCCTCTTCCGCCTCAAAGCCTGCCCTACCAACCTCACAGCGGGCTAGGAGAAGTTCTTAGCTATGGAACCATGAGGGAATGTGGTCCTGGAGCAGCCAGAGTGAAAGGGGTTGGTGCAGGGACAGGGTTGGGGTTTGCTCGGATCCCGCCTACCTACGCAGCTCTTTAAACGGCTCTCCGCGAGCTCTGAAATGGCACCAGAAGTCACCGTCTTCTTCAGCCTGGCCGATCCAGAGGGGCTGGCGCTGCCTGGTTTGGTGAGCATGTCTTCACTGCTGGCCCGTTTTAGCTGTAAGGGAGAAAGGCAGGAGAAGGGAGAGGACAAGAAAGAAGCCAGGTAAGTCTCCCCTGGGGGCTGGAGCATCCCTGGTGCCTAAGGGTACCCTACCTGGGACACCAGAGGTGCTTGATAAAGACTTGCTGATGGACCGCAGACCTCTGCCCACGTTGACATCAAACCGTTCAAGATAACATCAGGGGGAGGGGTGTCTACCGACATTCATTGTCTCACCCACATGCTTTGAGGTCTCCATGTATGATCCCATCACCATTTCTGACTCTAAATCTAAGAAACTAAGATTTCTGTGGTGACCAAGGAAAAGACAGAATTGTAGGATGGATGGGAAGAAATACAAGACAATGTGGGAAAATGCATTAGACCAGGAAAAAATTAGATTGGTCACTAACCGGCTATGACAAACAACATGGCCTGTCCATCTCCTCATCTGTAAAATGAGGGGGCTGCACAAGAGCATACTGGAGGTCCCACTGAAAGCTGAAAGCTCTGTGTGCTAAGCAGCAGGGCACTAAGCCAGACCCTCAGTTACCCTCTTGGAATGACACAGCCTTGAAGAACTCAGCTGTTACCCACTAGCAGTGACTTCAGACGGGACCTGCCCTATCTTAAGAGGGGTGAAGGGAGACAGTGCAGCTCATTCTAAAAAAGGGGGTTATAGTCAACTCAAACCTGAATCCTTGCCCAGGGAATACTGCCAGATTTATTGGACTATAAGTGAGTCTTTGTGAACAAAGACATTAATAAGCATCAATTGGTGACCTCACATGCATTTCACTGCAAAACTGTCCCCTGATGTCACCAGAAAGGGAAGGCTGTCACCCTCTAATTATGAGAGCCACAAATCTGAAATTCCTTTTCTCTTCAAGCTTGGCCTCTCTCCATAAATGTGACCATTCTTGGATCACCCAGGACAGGTATTACACCCACATCACACAGTGCTGGAGAGCCACCAGGTTAGAACCCAGAACATGGGGCTCTTCCTCCTCACGCCTCCTGGCCCCAACCACCTGGAGGTGGCAGCAGTCAAGTTACAAACAGCTGCCAGTGGTCAGTGATGCTTGAATTCTCTAGCCCACACTCCAGACGCCTCATGCTGGGGCAGGGGTGGAGCCTCTCTCCCAGAACACCACAGGAAGTGGGTGAAAGCAATGAGGCACATCCGATCGTGGAGGCAGAACAGTCCCTGGAGAGCTCCCCAAAGAAAGAAGGGAAGTGGATTGACTGACAACAGGGAATTCCAGAAGCATGATCACAAACAAAATGCTTCTGTTCCCACTTTCAAAGGCAAATGTTCCCATTTTATGATGTCATAAACACTAGCAAGGAGAGTGGATTTAATCTAAAAGCTGAGGGCATTTTGGACAGCACTTAATTAGTGGTAAATGCCCCAAACTAAATAGGCAGAAATACTGGGCTAGTGGGAGGGCCACTGGACTGGGAGGCAGTTGGTATTTAACACTAATCTGATGTGTGACCTTGGACAAGTCCCTTCCCTTCTCTGGGTCTCAATTTCCTTATAAGGGCTATGACCTGTAAGGTTCCTTCCAGTTCTGACATTCTATGTTCTAAGGCCCTTCCCTGATCCTGACAGCCTTCCTTTGGGTCAGTCACCTCCCCGTGCCACAGTTTCCTTCTTTATAAAATGAGGGGGTTGGACTAGATGGCCCCTGGAGTCCCTTCTAATTCTAGAGCTGTGATTTTGTGACTGGTGGGCTTAAGTTTTCTGTTTTAAGGCATCCTGGAGAAAGTGGATAGATAACCATGGACAACAGCCACTCCATCCAGCCCTCTCATTTCTAGATGACAAAACCACGTCTTGGGGTTAAGTGACTTGTCCAAGGTCATGCAGAGGGTTACTGTCAGAGGGAAGACTTGAATCTAGGTCCCCTGACCCTTGGGCCAAATGTTCCTTCTGCCTAGTTTCTCAACCCCCTTACCCAATCCTCCAGTGTTCCACTCTCTCTTCATGTGGTCTGAATGATTTCACTCACTCCTGCCATTAGGAACACACTTGATCATTTTATCTTTCTGACCTTCCTGAACAGGTGTACAACATTTCACACAAACGACAGATGCACATTTTCTCCCTTGTGTTTCTCTGCTTTGCTCTGTCTCCTATGTTAGCCACCTATAAGCCTCCCGAGGGCAAGGAATATATCTTCCTCCTCTGAAGAAGGAATTCCCCTATCCTACGGGGGCTCCGTATGCTCAGGGCTCTGCTGAGTTCCAGGAAAAAAGGTCCCTGACCCACATGGACATACTAATTTAGCCTTCATTTTTCTTATGATAAAAGAGGTCTGAATACAGGCCCCTAAAATGAAAACCCTTTGAAAGAGGAAAAAGGTACATCCTGAAAAATACACAATTAATTACCACATGAAGCAGTCTTCATGGTAAAAAGAAAATTAATATGTTTATCTTCCTTCTAATTAAAATGTTTTATTCATTCATCACCATTTTCTTTATCTTTGTCACAGAATGATCAACATGGGATAAAAAAAATCAGTAGAACTAAAAGCACAGTCAGGCCACAGGTTCAGAGAGGCCAGATCTGGGGAGCAGGGGATTTGGGGGAGATTTGTAATCTATAGTCAGACCAAGATGGAAACTTGTTCATATCACTCTATCACGTACACAAAACTATTAAACAAAACAAAATGATTAACATTTTAAAATTGCTTATTTCTCCTCTCAGTCACTATAACCCAACAACCCAGGGAGCATTTATTATTATTAAGTGCCTCCTGTATGTCAGGTAGAATTACTCTTGACCTCATTCCCATTCTCTCCTCCTTTATTCCAGTTTGAGATAAGAAGACAGCCTTTCTCTACACCCTTGATCCCATCCCTTCCTTTCTTTCTCATTTGGATTGCCCTTATAATTATCTCCCACTCTGAACTTCAGTCTCTACTTACTAATTGGTTCCTTCTCTGCTGCATACAAATATATCCATCTCCTCCATTCTGAAAAAAAAAACAACCAAACAACCCTTCATTAGACCCTGCCCCCCTCCACATATCATCCTATATTTCTCCTCTCTCTCTCTGTCTAATTCTTGGGGTGGGGTACGGGAGAGAGCTGCATGCTGCTGCCTTCTCTCTCTCTCATTCCTCAATCCTTTCCAATATAGCTGCCAAACTATCACACCAGTGAAACTTTACATTTCCTTTACATTCTTTCCACCAGTGTCAGTGACCTCTTAATTGCCAATTCTGATGATTTTTTCTTACTCCTTATTTTTCTTGACCTCTCTGCAGCATGTGCCATTGACGGTCATCTTCTTCCTCCTGGATATTCTCTCTTCTCTGGGTTTTCATGACATAGCTCCCCCCCCCACCTCTTTGACCAAGTGTTCTCAGTCTCTTTGCTACCGTAGTATCCTTATCATACTCCTTAAACTAATGTTTCACCTTAATTGAGAAATACCTTAAAACATAAGAACATACTATAGAAACAGATCCATATACATGTATATATGTTGGTCAAGCTGAAGCTTTGATAATATTTAATAAACACTTTTTATTCTTCACTGATTTTAAGCCTCTGGGCACCCCAATGGGAAAACGTTTATAGAAAGGAGCTGTCTAAATAATTCACAGACAGAAAGGAAATAAGATATCCCTTCTTTCTAAACAGAGACTTTCTGTATGGAGGAAGATGCATTTGCTGGATTCACCAAACTATTTTTCTCTCTTTTAAAAAAATCTTGGTTACGTCTGGTGGCCCAATGGATGGATGGATGGATGTATGGATGGATGGATGGATAGATGGATGGATGGATGGATGGATGGATGGATGGATGGATGGATGGAT
>NW_027185798.1:16534512-16544491 GCF_028583685.1 Petaurus breviceps papuanus
GGATGGATGGATGGATGGATGGATGGATGGATGGATGGATGGATGGACAATAGATGGCTAGAAAGATAGTTATTTATTAAACACTTACTACATTCCAGGTACCAAATGCTAGGTACTGGGAATGCAAATAAAAACAAAAGACACTCCTTGCCCCCAAGGAGTTACATTCTCTTCTCCTCCTTTCTGAGTACATAGAAATCTCTCTTCTTGCTTTCCCCTCTCCTCTCCCTTCTCTTCTTTATCCGCTGTCCCTGCTTACTTCTCTTCCCTCTCTCCCAAAGGGGCAGATCAGAGACTAGGGGAGGGGATGGTGAGGGATATTGATGGGGGAAGGCTGTGTTTTTCTCCTATGTCAAACCTTGCTATAGAGTAGGACCTGGAGACCCATAACACACTGAGGGGGATAATGAGCAGCCCCAATCTTTAGTGCATCCATTTGCTTTACTCTGGCTCTTTCCTCTATAATGAATTCCCAAGACAGGCTCATCTAACGACAGTGAGTCAGGGCACTACTCCTCAGGGACTCACTGTCCCTTATGGCTAGACATGTTATTGTTTTCAAGTTTGTTAAACTGCCTTTTAATTTACATTAAATCCAGGGCATCTATTTTTTTTGAAGGAGACTGTGTCTCCTTCCCAGGCTGGAAGTGCAGCCGCCGCCCACAGGCCCACTGTCAATAGGCACATGTCTTCCAGGCTGGGCCAGTTCTGCCCTAAATTCTTAGGCAGGCTGGTGGCCTTCCACTGCCAGGGTACCATGCTGTGCAAGACTTATTGTGGAAACTCAATTGGTTTTAGGTAAAGCATATAGTTGGCACTTAATAAATGCTTGAATTGAACTGAACTCCTTTAACAGCCTGCATTCATGAGCTGACTTCGTTAAAAAGGGAAAATAAAAAGATAATCTGGCACATGAACGTCTAATGATGAGCTTCTGGGAATTTAGCTAAGTTGAGCCTCTGCCAAGAGACATGGAGCCTGCTCCTGAGCCTACGTTCAAGTCTTTCCAGTCTGGTAGACCCTGCTAGTGCTTGTACACCCCCGGTAGGTTCTTCCAGGGTACGGCATCACCAACACAACATAAGAAAGCACAAGAGTAGTTTTTGCAGGAGCTGGAAGCTTTTCCGTGCATCTTGCAGGCTCCCTTTCCCTCACCCCAAAGTATCTCTAGAGTTAGTAGTAATGTAAACAAACTCACACAACCTCTTTTCTCATATTTCCTTTACATTCTTATTAGAAGAGAAGCTCTTCGTGGGCAGGAATGCTTCGTTTTTGTCTCTGTATGCCTAGAGACTGAGGAAGCTCCTTACTGAAAAGACAGGCACTGGGTGATTATTTTGGCTACAACTCAAGAAATGATCTACTATCCCATGGAGGTGTTGCAGTCTATGTAGGGGAGAGGTTACTCAAGCTAACAAAAGGACGGATATTTGGGGTGGTGGGGGTACTGACTGTTCTCCATCTTCCTCCTTGTCCATATACAGCCAGCCTTCCTTTCCTGGAGGATAGGAATTATTCCATCATATCCCTGGCCTAGCAAAGTGCTTAGAACACAGTAGCAGATAAAATGCTTGTTGATTGATTGATAGACTATAAGCTTCCTGGAAGGCAGGGATTGTTTCATTCATTGCCTCTGTATTCCTAGTACCTAGCACAGTGTCTGATACATAGTAGGTGATTAATAAATGTCTGTTAGTCCACCCCCCTGCAGTCAGACCAGCCCTCCTGTAAGTGCTCACTAGTGTTACCCAAGCAGAATAGTTACCCCTATCTGTAAATATTCAAAATCATCACCAAGTTGGCATACATTGTTTGTTTTTTTTTTTAAATCAGTACCTTGCTGAGTTTGGACTCAAAAGCGAGAGATGTAGAAGATTTGGAAGTCTTCATTCCGGAAGCAGTTGGAGGGAGGGGGCGTCCCCGCTCAATCCCATGGGTCCCTTGCTTTACTGTTGTGTTCCAGGATTTGGCTACACTCTTCATTGTTCTAGCAGGTCTGATTTCCTAGAGGAGGCTGGAGCAGAAAAGAAAAAAAAATGAATAAGAAATTATGTTTTCATCATCCTAAACGAAAGCAGTATCTTAAGAGGATACGTGTGAAAACATCAGCACTATTTGCCCTCACCAAGCCTCCCTGTGGTTGCTATCACCATGAGGACCTAGCCCTCAGAGTTAGCTGAAAATAGAACATTCCTTTCCTAAGATCAACAAGGGGGAATCTTGAGACCAAATTGGATGCACTGAGCAAGAGGTTACATTTTCTAAATTCCACACAAAATTCTCTCTTCCCTAAAAGAAGCATCTTTTTTCACTAAACTTGATTTTCTGATGTTACTTTCCATTGGGAGTGCAAAGGCTTCTGGGTCAGGAACACCTAATACAACATTTATATCAACCAGCTTTTCTAGAGCAGGAGGGCTCAAGTCAAGACCATGAGGGTAGTGGGGGGAAGGAGGTGTGCATGGGTACATCTCCTCCACCTCCAGAGACAGAACCTGAACATTTCACAGGAAGCCGATTTAATACACAAAAGCCAATTGGCCAAAATCTAATTTTGTGAAATGATCACAAAAACACAAGGTTAGCTTTTCCAACCTTTTTTCTAAGGTTTGTTTTGCAGAGTTTTTGGAGAACATTTTTTACGTAATGACTAAACCATACTCTGTGCTTGGATATGTTTGGTCACACCCAACAACAGCAGCCTTTAGTGCTAAAATAATTATTAATAAAGTTATTCAAAGAAGCCTAAGGAAGAATAGTTTGGGGGAGGTGTAATGGAAATGCAAATTTAAAGATCTTCCCTGCCCCTAGGCTAAAGTGCACCTGGAGCCTGGGGTGGGAGCCTTGTTTGTCAGTAGATACCTTTTGATTGGCCAGTGGGTCAATAAGGTTGTTACATTCTCTGAGCCAGGAGAAGGCTATATAAGCCCTGATGTGTAGCTTTGTTTTGGGGGCTCCCTTTGAGAAGTGTTCTGTGATTTGATCAGATGAGACTCTGGGAAGCCGTTGTTGAGAGCCCCCCACCCCCCCGGCTTTGAAAAATTCAGATGTTGATTTGGTATGGATGTAATGGTTGGACAGTTTGAAATCTGTCTTCTTGATCTGTTTCTCTGTCTTGATAATTCTGTCTGTATACTCTGAAGTTCGGGGTGCTGACCTTTTCCCCCTGAACTAGGTAAACGATATATGTTTGACTGACTAAAGTAAGCTTGTTAACCCATTTTGAGTTGCTTTCCTTTAACAAAGCAGATCTAAGAACCTGTGTTGGCAGTGACCTTGGGGATGCTGGGGTGCTTGCTGCTACAGGAGGGGAGAAATCAACGGCTGGGGAATGGCTAAGCCAGTTGTGGCACATGAATGTCATGGAATATTACTGTGCTGTAGAAACGAAGAATATGAAGAATTTAGAGAAATCTGAAAAGATTTTTTTATGAAAAAACTGATGAAGAGTGAAGCAAGCAGAACCAGGAAAAAATACATATGGCAAGAATGATAAATGGGAAGAAGGAACAACAACAAAATCCCAGACCCTCTGTGATTTTAATGACCATGCTTGACCCTGAAGAAGGAATGAGAAAATGAACTTTTCCCCTTTTCAACAGAAGTGGGGGACCATGGGTGGGGAACACTGCATATATGATGTCTTCATTAGTTTTGTTATTTTTTATTCTGTTAAAAGCGATGACTCATGAGGGGGCAGGGGATGGAGAGGGAGATATCTCTGGAAGTGAAAATTATTTTTAAAACAAAAGATATAAATAAAACTCATTTCTGAGGAGAGGAAAGGTATGGTGGTTTTGGAGGGGGAAAGTAGAAAAACTCACTTGGGCTCTAGTCACAATTCTGAACCTAACCAACTGTATGTATGGTCTTGCGGAAATTACTTGCTGTCATTATTTATGAAATGAGGACACAGAGTGGTCATTTACTGTTACCTCCCTTCCATCTAACACTCTAAGTTTTACAAAATACTTTCCCCACAACAGTCTTGAGAGGTTGGAAGAGCATAATTAGCCCCATTTTACAGATGAGGAAAATATCCTCAGAGAGAGGATATGTGATCTGCCCATGGCCTCAAAGCTAACCAACACAGGAGCCAGTATTTCATAGGACAATGGAAGTGGGGGGGAGGAAGGAAGAAGGGGAGCTTCTGGCTTCAAATCTCAGCACCATGGCTCCCATTTGAGGTGTCTTTGGGCAGATCACTTCATTCCCCTCCCTCAGGCTTCAGCATCTTCCTCTGTGAAAATGAGAGGGCTGGACTAAATCACAGGGTCACAGATCTGGACCTGGCAGGGACCTCAATTCAATCCGCTTGCTTTAAAGAGGAGGGAACACAGGCCCAGAGAGGTTGCCCAGAGGATTTGCTGAGTCAGTTGGTGGTCAAGGTGAGACTTCCTGACTCCAAGGCACCATATCACAATGCCTCTTATCACCTGTTGCAGAGATAAGAAAACTGAGTCTCATAAGGGGGTATAAATATAGACACATACACACATATGTGTATATACAGGTATGCATGTATGTGAGTGTGTGGATATATATATATATGCCTTCTGTCTATGTATTAATCTATCAATAAGTATTTATTAAGTGCCTTCTGTATGCCAAGTGCTGGGCTAAATGCTAGAGATACAAAGCCAAAGGGGTCCCTGCCTTCAAGAAGCTTACATTCTAATAAGGGAGACAGTATATACATGTAAGCACATACCCCATATACAAAGCCTGTAATAGCAGCTAGCATTTACAGAGCTTGAAGGCTTGTAAAGCATGTGACAAATATTCGCTCATTTGATCCATCCTACCACCTGGCAGGTGGGTGCTCTAATTATCTGAATTTTACAAATGGGTAGTAAATAAAAACCCCAGTAAAAAAAAGTGGGTAAATAAAAACCCCAGCATATGACAGCAGACTGTATTATTAGAGCTGAAAGCACTTAGCATTTGGTAATGGAGGGACTGGGTTCAGATTCTATCCCTGTCATTTACTACCTGGGTGACTTTGGCCAAGTCACTTAATTCCTCTGTGCCTGAGTTTCCTCATCTGTGAAATGATGGGGTGGGACTAGGGGTTCCTTCCAGGGCTGGATCCAGGCTTTTCTAATCCTCTGATTACAGTTATCCTCACTGCTGATGGATGGGCATTTGGGGTGGTCACTCTCTTCGTCTAAAAGGATGTTGACCTACCAGCCATCAGCCCCTCAACATTCCTCAGCCTTCCTTAGCAGCACCGAGACTATCTGGTTCTTGTGTGTCCAATCCCCCTCCTAACCACCACTGGGAAAAAACAACAGATGACTTCCTCCCATTCCATATCACACTGGTGGTACCTTCTACTCTAACAACCCACATTTGTCTTGAGTGCTCTGAGGTCGACTTGACCACGGGACGGATGGAAGCAGCCAGGCCTCCTGGGCAAGATCACTCCAGCTCAGACTCCTGTTTGGACTTGACTTGTTTCTGCAAGCCACGGCCAGGCATTCCTGCAGACTCCACCGGTTTGGCAGAAGCTCTCGTCTGATGACCATGGTGTCTGCCTGGGCATCCTGTCGGCCCTCGGGGCCAAGGATCCACCTGGACCTCCCTCTCCTCATCAGGGGGCAGAAACGCTCTTGCTGAGCTCCCTGGGCCAAAGGGAGACTGAAGCAGCAGTAGTATCTGGGCTAACGTATCAGGGGAAGGAGGGGGAGAGGTGTAACTTTATCACTTTATTTCAGAGAATTGTCCCCTGTGAACTAAAACCAAGAGGAGTAATGGTGTCTGCCTCTGAGGTCTAGCTAGGGAGGAAGCGTCAGAGGACCCATGTTCAAATCTGCCTCATTGGCATCACTTCCCTTCCCCTGGCCTCAGTTTCCTCATCTGTAAAATAAAGTGGGGAGAGGCAGGCAGATCAGAGGGCCTCTGAGACCCCTCTCTCAGGTGTAGATGTGTGATGCTGAGATCCCATTGGTCACCTGAGTCTTAGGGCTTCTTTCTCTCCAGGGTTCCAGAAAGCCAAGAAGGACATGAAGTCACGTGGGTTTGTTCTGTGTTCTGATGCTCCAGAAGTTTTTAGTTTGGTGATGGCTTCATTGACAGCAGCTGAAGAATTTCTCTTTTTATACCAGTAATCCCACTGGGACTCCCAGTGTGGGAGAGTGAACCCTAAGGTCTGCCCAAGTCAGCAGAGGCTTCCTCCAGAGACATGAAGTGCAACTGGCTTTGGAGGCAGGAAGACCTGAGTTCGAGCCCTGCTTCTGGCTTCAAACCAGCTTTGTGACCACAGATAAAGCACTGAACTTCTCTATAACTCTCTGAGGGGCAGCTAGGTGGTGTCATGAATAGAACCCCAGGCCTGGAGTGAGGAAGACCTGAGTTCAAATACAGCCTCAGACATGTGCTAACTGTGTGATCCTGGGCAAGGCAATTTGTGCCTCAGTTTCCTCATCTGTCAAATGAACTGGAGAAGGAAATGGCAAACCACAGTATCTGCCAGGAGAACCCCAAATGAACCCATAGAGAGTCAGACACAACTGAACAACAGCTCCCTGAGACTTTAAGTTACAGGCAAGTTTCTTGAACTTCTAAACCGATCACTATGAGTTCCCTAAAATCACAAGAGCAGACCAAAACCAAAAGCCAAACAATCCCCCCTTATCCCTAACACCCCCCCTTAGAAGGGAGCAAATTAAAGATTACAGGGCACGTATCTTAGTGTCAATGATTTTATCAGACCCTTTGCTGAAAATACATTTTAAAGAAAGTTTTACTGCCAATTTTGACGCTACCATCACTCCCTAATGTATAAACCAACAAGGAGTTATTAGGCACTTTCTGTGTACTGGATGCTGGGGCCAGAGAGACAAAAAAGTTTAAGTCCCTGCCCTCAGGAAGCTTATAGTTTACTGAGATGAAAATGAGTACAAGGCTTTCAGACAACAAACACAGACTGTTCGGGGATGAGGAAGTCCTAACAACAGAGGGAATCCAGGAAGGTTTCTTCAAGGAGGCAGCATTTAGACTGAGCTTTGAAGGGAGGTGGGGGCAGTAAAAAGCATGAGGTGAGGAGGAAAAGCTTTCCTTGCATGGAAATGTTTACATATGCAAATACTGGACAGATAGCAGGGACCACTGATTTGTGGAGGAGATATAGAGAAATGGGATAACTCTTTAAGAAATGGTTTTACAGACCAGTTACTTCCCAGTGCTATAAAGGAGCAGAGGGAGCACCAGGAAGACCTGAGTTCAAATCTGGCTTCAGACACTAGTGTCTGTGTGACTCTGGCCTCAGTTTCTTCATCTATAAAATGGGGCTAGTAATAGCACCAAGGTTACCATGAGGATCAAAGGAGATATCTGCGAAGTATCTAGCACAGTGCTTGACACATAGTAGGTACTATCTAAACATTAGCTATTATTATTTAGTTGGTATATTTCTTAATCCCGCTCATTCTCTCTTTAGTCTTCTCAATCTCTGCTGCAAAATCTGTTACCCACAATTCAGTCCACTTTGAGCAGGAAACCAGCCATCACCATCCACAGCAGTAAGCATAGTTCTTGGTGCACAGTAGGTGCTTAATAAATGCCTGCTGACTTTAGTTCATTTGACTTAACCTCCTTGGGGCTCCTTTAAAAATGAGGAGATTGGGTTACAGCTGCAGGTCTTCTCCTCCAAGCTCAGTGGTCTTTCTCTTACAAAGAGTTGCCTTGGCCAACCCTACAAAGTGGGTTCTTCTCCAGGAGGAGGTTATGGGATTGAGGTGAGAGGGGGTTTTGCTGTTCTGTCATTGCCAACCATCAGATTTGCAATTTCATCATGGTAGGGGTTCAATAAGGAAATTCTCTCAACCTCTCTACCAAGATGAGAAGGTGATTTATCCTCTATGCTAGGAATCAAAATCGGTCACTAAAATTAGAGTTTGACTGCATTTTCATATTGTCTTTATTGACATTGTTGTAGTCACTATGTCTTTTCTGGTTCTGCTCACTTCATTATGCATCTGTTCATATGAGTCTTTCCATGCTTCCCTGAATTCCTCCTACTGGTCATTTTTTTAAACCATGTAATAGACTTCACTGTGTGAAGACTCATCTTCCTGAGTTCAAGTCTGACCTAGGACACTTACCAGCTATATGACCCTAAGCAAGTCATTTAACCCTATCTGCCTCAGTTTCCTCATCCATAAAATGAGCTAGAGAAGGAAATGGCAAACCACTCCAGTATCTTTGTCAAGAAAACCCCAAATGGGGGCATGAAGAATTGGGCATGACTGAAAATAACTGAACAACAAAAATAAACTTTTAGCCACCTACAGAACACACAGAAGAAAAAAAAATTCGAGCATTGTGCCAGACCTCATCCCTGTAGGTAGCTACGTGGGTTGGGAGATGATGCCTGGAAGTCTCCAGCATGTCTTTTAAAATGTCTATCATTTCTAGCTGGGTGCCAGAATGGAGATAATGTCAAATACTTCAATGGGTCTGTGATCTCATTGACTTAGGCCTTCCTTTCCACAATGCAGATCCTAACCTATAATTGGATGTGCTTCATGAAAATCATCCAAGGTGTAAAACAATGCCAGCTTTTAATATCTGCCACATTTTAATGAGGAAGAAATAATGATAGTTCACATTTATAGAGTACTCTTAGGTTTACAAAGCATTCTACGTGTATTATCTCACTGGAACCTCATGCAACAGTGTGATGTAAATAGCACACTGTTTATTGGCCTCATTTTGCAGGCAGGGAAACTGAGATAAAGTGATTCACCCACAGTCTTATAGCTAGTCAGTGTCAAAGAAAGGATTTGAACCCTGAACTTCTAACTCTGATTCTAGCATTTTGCCTACATTGCCTTTCAGAAAAGAGAGCAGATATCTTACAGGGCAGCTAGGTGGGCACAATGTGGATACAGAACATAGAATACTGGGCCTGGAATCAGGAAAACCTGAATTCAAATCTAGCCTCAGACACTGTGTGACTCTGGACAAGTCACTTCACCCTTTTGAGCTCAGTTTCCTCATCCATAAAAAGAACTGGAGAAGGAAATGGGAAGTCACTCCAATATCTTTGCCAAGAAAGCCCCAAATGGGGTCACAAAGAGTCAGACACAACTAAAATGACTAAAGAGCAACATCTTATGGTTAAGGCCTGGAGCCTCAGAGCACTAGGGACCAGACCAAGCTCCACCATAAAGTGGCAGTGGGAACCTAGTCAAATCACTCTCCTTTCTGAACCTCAGTTTCCCCACATGTGATAGGAAGCATTTTGCATTCTGGAAAGCAACTACCAGAAAGAAGTAACTAAGGATGTCTGTATGCTCTGACTCATTGGAAGAAGGGACTGAGCTTTGCATTTCTTTGTATTCCCAGTAGACAGTGCCCGACACAGGTGCTTGATAAATGTTTGTTGACTGACCCCGAGATGCTGCTGCTGAGGCTATATCCCAAGGAGGTCAAATATAAAATGAAAGGTCCCATATACAACAACAGATTTTTAGTAGCAGTTTCTGCAGTGGCAAAATACTAGAAACAAGTTGGATGCCCATCATTGGGAATATAAGTATTCTCAAAAACTGAGGGGAAAAAGTACCCTCCCAGATTTCTTTTATGAGGCAAGTATGGTCCCCATATCTAAATCAGGGAAGGATAATGTACAAAGGAGAATTAATTATAGAGCTATTCATAAGTGAATATTGATTCAAGATTTTCAAATAAAATCTTGTCAAACAAAACTACAGAAATCATTCATTGTAATCATGTTAGATTTAGATTAGGGATACAAGGATGATTCAACATTAAGAAGTCAATCAAGGGCGACCAGGTGGCTCAGCGAGTAAGAGCACCGGTTTCCGAGTAAGAGCACCGGTTTCGGTTTCAGTGTTGGGACGACCTGGAGATCGAATCCCGGGCTCAGACACTCAGCACCACACCCAGAAATAACTGGCCGGGTAACCTTGAGCAAGTTACTTAACCTCAATTGCTTAAAAAAAAAAAAAAA
>NW_027185798.1:16544591-16565512 GCF_028583685.1 Petaurus breviceps papuanus
AAAAAAAAAAATTGGGGCGGCCAGGTAGCACAGCGAGTAAGAGCACCGGCTCCAGTGTTGAGAAGACCTGGAGATCGAATCCCGGGCTCAGACACTTAGCACCCACCCAGAAACACCTGGCCGTGTAACCTTGAGCAAGTTACTTAACCCCAATTGCTTAGGGGCGGCCAGGTGGCTCAGCGAGTAAGAGCACCAGCTCCAGTGTTGGTATGACTGGGTGATCGAATCCCGGGCTCAGACACTCAGCACCACACCCAGAAATAACTGGCCGTGTAACCTGATTGCTTAAAAAAAAAAAAAGTCAATCAATATAATTAATCACATTAAAAATAAAAATATCCAAATCCACATCATTATCTCAAAAGATAGAGAAAAAGCATTCGACAAAGTGCAACATTCATTTATGCTAAAAAAAAAAAAAAACAGCCTCAAACTCTACAAAATGTAGGCATTGAGGTACCTTTTTAATATAAAAAGTATCTGAAACCAAAAGCAAACATGATATTGAATGAGGATACCCTAGAATGTTTCTCAATAAATACCAAGTAAATCAAGGATGTCTATACTCCCCATTATTATTAGATATAGTTTGGGATATGCTAGCAATAACAATAAGTCAAGAGAAAGAAATTAAAGGTGTAATAGGTAAAGAGAAGATAAAACCATTCCCCTTTGCAGATATGATGGCTTACTTGGAAAAACCTAGAAAATCAGCAAATATATTCATTGAAACAATTAAGAGCTTTATTAAAGTTGCAGGTTACAAAGAATCCTTAAAAATAAATGATGTTTCTATATAATGATAACAAAATCCAAGGAGTAGTAACTGAAAGGAAAATCTCATTCAAATACCTATAAAATGTACAGTGTATGAGGATTAATCTTCCAAAACAGAAAAAAAAAACTTGTATAGATTCAATTGTAAAATGCTCCTTAAAGAAATAAAGAACAACTCAAATAGTTGGAGGACTATTCATTCAGTGCTCATGGCTGGGCTGGACTAACATTTGGCAAATGGCTAAACAAGTTGTAAACAAGAATGTAATATATGTTCCTATAACATAAGAAACAGTGAATGTGATTAATATAGAGAAGTGTGGGAAGACTTTTATAATACTGATTAAGAATGAAGGAAGAAGAATCAGGAAACAACACAAATAATGACTGCAACAATGTAAATGGAAACCATAAAAGTGAAATGCCTCAAACTGAAGGCTATGAAATTATAATGACCAAGCATGGCTCCAAAGAAGAACTAATGAGAAGACATCTTTCTTCCTTTCTCTGAGGGAGTGGAGGACTATGAGTGTGGAACATTACATAAACTGTCAGGTTTCTTCATTGTGTTGGTTAATTTTTTTTAATTCTTCTTTTTAAAAATTCTTTGTTCTAAGGATGGCTTATATCAATAAAAATGTATTTGTAACAAGAATTGAATAGGTTGGTCTAAGATGACCTCTAAATGTTTACAGAAGTGGAAGCTGATTGTTTTGTGTAATTATGTGGTGTTGCTTTGTGACAGAAGTGTTGTTTATTTGAGGATTGGGATCACTGGGAGGTGACCAAAATTTTAAAAATCATTCTCTGCACAACTATCAAAGTTTCCTCACTCGGGTCACTTATACCAATGAGGTTCCAGGTATAGCCCCAAAACAATCTGAAAAAAAAATTTTTTTTAAAAAGTGGGTATCCTATGAGTGCTACTGGCACCCACATGTCAAGACATCTAGAAGGGAGAAACGCCTCCACTACACTGGGAGGATTTGCTGGAGAGCCAGGATGAGAAGGGGAGGGTGGAGGGAGCACCCATGTCCCCAAGACGGAAGATCCCATCAAAGAATCCAAGGCTGTGCCAAGGTATAAAAAAATATCTTTCCTGCAGGTTATGGCCCAGGGCTCTCCCAGTCCTAACCATCACTGGAGTCCCAGCTCTGAGGACCAAATCTGTGACTCACAATAGAGAATTCTAACCCCCCGCATAAACATGGCCTCACTATTGTGGCTGAGTAAGAAAAGCTGCTAAAATTGTGAATTATTCAAAGAAAGTGACTAAAGGGGCCATATCCTTTGACCCAAAGATGTCACTGCTAGCCATACACTCCAAGGAGATTAGTGACAAAAAGACAGGTCTCATACATGTCAAAATATTCATTCAAAGAAGCACTTTTTATAGGAGCAAAGAACTGGAAACACAATGCACGCCCATAGACTGGGAGAACAGCTAAACAAGCGGAAGAAGGAAATATTACTGTGCTATAAGAAACAAGTAATATGGAAAATATGGAGAAGGATCGAAAGACATATTTTAATAATAATTTTATTGCTTTATTGATGTCTTTTAATCACCAGTTTCCTCCAGTATCCCTTCCTCTCCCCCTCCCAGAGAGCCTTTCCCTATAACAAATATCATTTTTAAATAAAAGAAAAAAGAGGGAAGAAATATAGGTGGTACACAGTAGGTAGAGTACTGGGCCTATAGTCATAAAGACCCGAGTTCAAATTCAATCTCAGAGGCTGACTAACTGTGTGACCCTGGGCAAATCACTTAACCTGTTTGCTTCAGTTTCCTCATCTATAAATTGGGGGAATAATAGCACCAGCCTCCCAGGATTGTTGTGATGATTGCATGAAAAAATAATTGTAAAGTGCTTAGTGTAATTCCTGACATAGAGTAAGCTCTCTATAAATCATAGTTATTATTATTGTTATTATTAATTATGGGAAAGTTTGTACAAATTGATACAAAGTAAAGTGGAACCAGGAAAATCACAATGTAAATGGAAGAAAAATAGCTGAACATTAGGTAATTAGAATGATCAGATCTCTCCCCTTTCTGGACCTTAGTTTCCCCATGGGTGATATCTGCATTCTGGAAAACAATTATTAGAAGTAGTGATGAGGGGCAGCTAGGTGGCTCAGTGAGTAAGAGTGACAGCCCCAGAGTTGGGAGGACAAGAGATTGGTTCCAGCCTCAGATACTTAACACCCACTCAAAAAAACTGTCCGTGTAACCTTGGGCAAGTTACTTAACCCCAACTGCTTAAAAAAAAAGAAGTAGAGATGAGAAAATGCACCTCCCTCTTTTTTTGAGAGGCAGAGGGTGTGCAGCATTGCTATATAGTGTTATACTCAAGTGATATATTGGCTAATTTTGCTGAACTTTGTTTTCCCTCTTTCATTTTTACTGTTACAAGGAGTGACTCTGTGGATAGGTGTGGGGAAAGGGATACATTTAGAAAGATGCTAAATGTATCCATTTTAAAACCTGTTAAAAAGTATTTGTTGTTTGGTCACGTCCAACTCTTTATGACCCCATTTGGGGTCATAAATTTGAACTCAGGTCTTTATGACTATAGGCCCAGTACTCTACCTACTGTGTACCACCTATATTTCTTCCCTCTTTTTTCTTTTTTTTATTTAAAAATGGTATTTGTTATAGGGAAAGGCTCTCTGAGAGGGGGAGAGGAAGGGATACTGGAGGAAACTGGTGATTAAAAGACATCAATAAAGCACTTAAATTATTAATAAAATTATTATTATTTGGGGTTTTCTTGGCAAAGATGCTGGAGTAATTTGCCATTTCCTTCTCCTGCTTATTTTATAGATGAGGAAACTGAGGCAAACGGAACTAAGTGACTTATCCAGGGTCACAAAACTTATAAGTAAGTGAGGGTGGATTTGAACTCAGGAAGATGAGTCTTCCTTACTCCTGAACAGTGCTCTATCTAGCTGCCTCGTTAAAAGTCTAGACTGTGAAAAAAATAGAGCTGCCAAATTCTTCCTCCACTGTCCCATTATGGCATGAAGGTGACCCTGATTTTTTTTAAGTCTATGCCAGGGGAATAGACAAGTTCTACAACAGTTGGACATGTTCTGATCCCAGGCCTTGTACCAGCCCAGGCCACCTAAATTTTGAAAGGGTCACATCAATTGGATACCATACGATGTATTTTTTTAGCCACAACAACTCAAGGTGCAGTTGTAGTGTCGGGATCAGCATTAGTGTACTCACATAAAGTTACCAAAGAGGAGGATGGAGAGATCCCAGATTCCCCACACCCCACACACCAACACACACCCCTTTTCCTTAAAAGAAAAAAATAAGGAAACAGAAATATGTACACCAAGCTATCATTAAGAGCATCTAACAGGCACAGTAGGGAAAGCCACTGGATAAAGGCTAAATGCATTGTACTTCAGGAGGATTAAGGAGTGTTGTCCTTGGCATCGAGGCATTAGAACGCCCTGCTTTTTATAATGTACTATAAGAGAAGCCTATCCATGTTGGAGCGGCTGGGGGAAGGCAGGCACACTCATATACTGTGGGCAGAGCTGGGAACTGGTTCAACTCTTCTGGAAAACAATCTGGTATTTAAGTTAACATTCTTCATTCTTGGGCTTAACTGATTAAATCAAAGCTGAGTAGCAGGAACAGGATAGATGTAAGAGGACTGACCAACTGAGGGAAGGAACTCCTCTTGGACACAAAGCAATCCATTTGAATTGGGAAGATCGAGAATGTCCTGGAACTGAGGACAGATGGTAGAATCCAATCAACAGGAGAATCAGACACTATTGTAAGCAAGTAGGCATAGGCTAGAAATCCCTAACCCTCAAAGTTAAACACGGGAGTTTGTGGGTTTTGTTTGTTTGTTTTGCTTTGTTTTGTAAATGCTTTTTGGTCACAAGGGAAAGAGTACTGGATTTGGAGTGAAGAAGGACCTACTTCAGGGGCAGCCAGGTAGCACAGTGAGTAAGAGCACCGGCTCCAGCGTTGGGAAGAGGATGGAATCCGGGCTCCAACACTTAGCACCCACCCAGAAACACCTGGCCGTGTAACCTTGAGCAAGTTACTTAACCCCAATTGCTTAGGGGCTGCCAGGTGGCTCAGCAAGTAAGAGCACTGGCTCCAGTGTCGGGATGACCTGGATCAAATCCGGGCTCAGATACTTAGCACCACACCCAGAAATAACTGGCTGTGTAACCTTGAGCAAGTTACTTAACCCCGATTGCTTTAAAAAAAAAAGAAAGAAAGAAGGACCTACTTCTGATGCTTAATACAAAAGGAAAGAGATGGGCCAGATGACCCTCTGAACGATGCCAAATTCTTGATATCTAAATGATAGATGACATCTGTCTCTAAATCTATGATTCCAAATTACAAATACTAGCCTGGCAATTTACTCCTTCTCTGTGTGACCTTAGGCAGGTTAGCTTAACCTACCCAGGCCTCAGTTTCCTCAAGTGAAAAATGAACTACACAACCACTAAGGTTCTATTATCTTAAGATTATATTTAGGCAGCTGCCTGCTGTGCAAAGACATTTGACTAAGTGTTGATACCAAATGAAGCTCTTGGTTCATTGAATTCAGCTTTTCTTTTGGAAAGTGACTTTATTGAAAGTGGCTACAAAACTAGTACATTAACAGGATGGAGGAGGACAGTCAATGTCAAAGGTGATGTGAAAAGACAAGCAGAGTCATACACTGTGGGTGGAGTTATGAACTAGTCTAACCATTCTGGGAAAGAATTTGGAATGATGCTAAAAAAAAAAAGTGACTAAGAGGTCTCTACCCTTTGACCCAGAGATAGGCTAAGGAAATTTCAAAAACTGAAAAAAAATAAAAGAAAAGAAAAAAGGGTCCCATGTAAATCCAAATATTCATAGCAGTGCCTTTTGTTGGAACAAAGAAATGGAAAAACAGTAGGTGCCCATTGATGGGGGAATGGCTAACCAAGTTGTGGTAAGTGAATGTAATGGAGAATTATTATACTCTAACAAGAGATGACAATGAAGAATACAGAGAAACATGGGAAGACTGATATGAATGGATGCAAAACGAAAGGAGCAGAACCAGGAAAACAATACACACAATAGCTAATATGTTAACAATTGTTTAGTTCAGGAAGCCAGTAATTGTTTTGTTAAGGGTCCAGACCCGGCCCAATGTGACACAGTAATAATAACTCTCAGTTATCATATCTTACTCTCCCCAAACTTTACTGCTGTTTTCAACACAGCTAGCTTTTGCTGCTGATTTTCTAACCCCACCATCTCGGATACTGGGCTTCAGTGGTAACGTTTTACTATTTGCTCCTGATTTTCCTCTCCTACCTGGATGACCACATCTTCTTCACTCATTCGTGATCCTTTGCTCACCCTTTAAGAGTGAGTATCCCCCAAAGTCTCTGTCCTAGGACCTGGGCTCTTATTTCTGAATACTCTTCCTCTTGATGATGTCATTCATTCCCATGGTTTCAATTATCACCTGTATACAGATGACTCCCAAATGTGTTCATCCAGCCTGAATCTTTTCCCTGGCCTCCTAGTATCATATCATCAATGGAGTATCCTTCTTGTTAGCACCTCAGGTTGGATTGGTCCAAAATGGAATTCGCTGCCTACTATTCCACCCAACTCCCCTATTTCTTTTCATGGCATTGCTGTCCACCCAGTCTTAAAATTAAAGCATCACTCTGACTCTCCCTCTTCCTCACTTCTCCAATGCCCCCACATCCAGGTGCCAAACCATCTCTCAAATCCTCTCCTTCTCTTGATCCCCTCTCCTGTGATCCTAGTTCAGACCTTAATTTACCAAGGTCCCCACCTGGGCCCTAGTAACATCCTCCTATCTAATGTCTCTGCTTCCAGTATCTCCCTAACACATCCATTTCATAACCACTAAAATTATCTTCCTAATACAAAGTTCTATCCATGGCACTCCCTTACTCAAAAGCCTTCCATTGTGAACAGGATAAAATAAAAACCACCTCCCCTGACATTTAAGTCCATCCACAATCTTGTTCCAACCTGTCTTTATAGCCTTGTTGCTATTGTTCAGTCATTTCAGTTGTGTCTGACTCCTTGTGACCCCATTTGGGGTTTTCTTGGCAAAGATACCAGAGTGGTTTGCCATTTCCTTCTCCAGCTCAACTGACAGATGAAGAAACTGAGGAAAATGGGGTTAAGTGGCTTGCCCAGGATCACACTGCTAGTGTGATCTGAGTATCTGAGTATATAGTATCTGAGGTCAGCTTTGACCCCAGGTGTTTCTGACGCCAGAACCGATGTTCCCTATCCACTGCAGCACCTAGATGCCCTCCTTGAAACTTTCCTTTGCTACATTGCTCCCATTTTTACACTCTGTGTCCCAACCACATCAGACTTCCCTTCTGTGGACTGAAAATGTCTTCTCTTGATCTTCTGCCTTTGGGCAGATTGTCTACTGTGTCTTAAAGGTCTTTTTTTCAGATTCTTCTCTTCCTTCAAGCCTTAGCTGAGATGCCACCTTTTGCATGAAGCCTTCTAGATCTCCATGTCCTCAGATATGAGTATTTCCCCCACCCTCTTCTGATTTTCCTGGGTTACTTTACCTTGATCTTCATCTTCATCATCATCTGTGCTCTATGCCTTACTCTTTCTGGTAGAAAGTAAGCATCTTGAGGTCAGGAACTGTGTCATTTGATCTTTATATACCTAACACCCTGCAGATCATCTTCCAAGTGATAGACACTTAATAACAAATTTGAATAATAATTTAAAAAACCTCTAAATAGCTACTTAGTAACACGATCATTGGATGGACAAAATACCTAATCACAAAGGACACAGAATCCTAAGACATCTGATTGTCTTTACAAGAAGGTAAACTGAGGCACTGAATGCTATAAAGTGGCAGTATGAAAATATTTTTTCTCTACCCCATAAAAGGAAACGATGTGAGAAAGAGCAGTTACTTTTTTTAATCAATAGACTTTGATTTTTCTTTTGCTCCTACCTCTCCATCATTGTGGGGAAAAACACCTTTGGACAAATATACATAGTCACGCAAGACAAACTCCCATGTCCAAAAATAAATGTACCATTCTGCACACTGAGTCCACTGCCTTTCTGTCAGGAGATGGGTAGCACAGATCAGCATCAGGCCTCTCGAATCATGGTTGGTCACTGATTGGAGATGACCAGAAAGTTTTACAAGTATGTGCCCCACTGTCTCCAGGACAACTTCAGTAACAGACAGGATGATGGGGATGATCTTGTCCCCACATGGCTTTGGCTTCTTCTGCAGAGTCTGCAAAGTCTGAAAGCTTTTTAGTGCACCAAGTTAGAGATTCTGAATATCCAGTATGACAAATTCTCTTAAAATGTCCTTGGATCTTCACAGACCAATGCTAGATCTGGGCAACTGTGAATGAGAGTTTTGTCTGCAATGGTGCTTCAGGTGTATCTGACACAGTTTATTTGGTGATGTCTCAAGGGTATGTGCATCTCTGTTTTGTGTAATATAGAGACTTAGAATGCTTGATAAGGGGGAAGCTAGGTGGCTCAGTGGATAGAGTGCTGGTTCTGGAGTCAGAAAGACCCGAGTTCAAATCCAGACTCAAGCACTCACTAGTTTTGTGACCCTGAGCAAGTCACTTCACCCTGTTTGCCTCAGTTTCCTCATCTGCCAAATGAGCTGGAAAAAGAAATGGCAAACCACTCCAGTATTTCTGCCAAGAAAACCCCAAATGAGGTCATGTAGAATTGGAAACAACTGAAAAGGAATAGCTACATTACAAAAGAGATGGTCTAGTCTCTTTCGTAGGGAAACAGTGAGAACAGAAATGGCCAAAATCCAGGGCTGAGTCTCATTTTCCTTTGGTTTGGGTTTTCTTCTGGCAGATAGCGAACATGGCACAGGTGCTTTGTCTAGGCTTCTGTGCTGGCCCTAACTCATTCATAAGATGAAGAGGACCCTTGGGAAGGTGAAGGCTTCATTGAGACATCCTCCATAAAGCACCCCTGGGGTAGGCAGAAGCCCTAAGTATTGGGTTCATGGGCTTCTCTGTCTTGAATGCCTCAGACTCTGGCCAGAGCAAAACTTTGCTGCTTTACTAAACCTTATCCATCTGTGGCACATACAGGGGACGAGGGTGAAGAAGGACAGGAGATGGAGAAAGGCACAAAATGCCCAGCCATGCAGAGGCAATATACACCTCGGACCTCAGACACTTCCTAGTTGCATGACCCTGGACAAGTCACTTAGCTTTTCTGGGCCTTGATTTTCTCATCTATAAAATGGGGATAGTAATAACACCCACCTCACTGAGTTGTTACAAAAATCATAAATATGTAATTACACATTACATACATGTTATATATATACATATATATATATATATTCTAGATACATTTATGTTTGTATATACACACACAGAAATTGCTACTAGGCAGTGGTCCCTTCTGACTTTAATAGGAACAAAAGTATATTTTTAAAATTACTATGTTCTTCAAAAAAGGCTGCCAAGAAAGAAATTAGCTTGATTTGTGAGTTTTCCTATGTCTCCTTCCTGTCTAAGTAAGACTGTACACTCAGCTCCCTGGGAGTCTGTCTCTTGGTTTAACTTTAGAGACAGGCGGATGTTGCATCGAAGATTTTTCTCTTTCAGCAGCTCCTCAAATTGTAGAATTTTGCTTCATTTAATTTTTATCCAGACATTAGCATAGTGGGGGGATCCCTCTTATCAATATAAATCATCAACCTTAGAGAGTTGTTTGAGGGCACAGAGCTGTCAAATGAAGTGCCCAGAGTCACACAGCCAGTGAAGGACAGAAGGAAGAATCAAACCCACTACACCACATTTCTGTTGATCAAAACTGAGTCCCCCAAGCAAAATCTAGCAGCCCCAACCCACTGCTCCAGCAGAAGTCTTATCTTTTGGGTGCCCCGTTGTGGAAACCAAACCACTGTCAAAGCTACTACCTTGGGGAGTCTGTGGATGGGAAGGGATGGGACAGAGATTTAGAGCTGGAAAAGGCTTTGGAGGACCTCAAGTCCACAACTTCAATTTTGCAGATGTAGAAAAAGGGAAGTGACTTGACCAAGGTCACAGGGGTCTTAGGAAGCAGAAGTTGATGGGATCCTAGTTTCAGCTGGAAGGGATCCCCAAGACCATCTGCACCAACTACTTTGCTTTACAGAGGAGAAAAGTGAGACCCAGAAAGAAGGGTCTTACCCAAGATTATAAAGGCATTCAAGATTTGAATCCTGGTCCTCTGACTGCACAACTAGCATTTGTGTTCTTCCTGTTACACCACACTCCTTCTGCCATGTTGTGTGATTATAAGGTCATGAGAATTTCTCTTTCTCCCTCTCCCCCCCCTCTCTATATATGTGTATATATATATACACATATGTCCATATATTATATAACAAATATATGCACATTTATCAAGATGCCTATATTGAAGGAGTCTTTTGTTCCTGTCAAAGCTGAGGGCATCCAAGAACTCCTTCCAACAGGCTGCCTTTGCTCCAAACATTATGGGACTCCTCAAATTTGGAACAGCCTTGCAAGCCCACGGCACATTCTTTAGACAGTTCTCCTCGGAGGCAAGACTTCATCCTGGGAGGGCCTGAGTGTTGTCTCTGGCAACAATCAGAAGGGATTCACTGCCAAGTCTGGTGAACCAGGTGGGGGAATATGCTGTGTTATACCATTTTTGGTTAAAAAAATAATAAAGTCAAGGTATAGCTATAAAGAAAGAAGACTGGTTCTCAAAATTGTATGGTGAAAGGGCCTGGGCTCTGCAGTTGGGGGACCTGGGTTCCAATCCTGCCTCTGATGCTTATTAGCTGTGTGACCTTGGAAAAGTTCATGTTCCTGTGCCTCAGTGTCCTCACCTGTAAAATGAGAGGTTTGGCTAGATGGTATCTAAGGTCCTTTCCTACTGTAAATATACAAACTGGCCCAGAAGGAAAATCCCAGTGAAGATAATAGATTTAGAACCAGAAGGATCTTAGAGAGTATCTAATCCAGTCCTTTTTTTTTTTTTAACAGTAGAGAAAACTGAGGCCAGAGAGGTTCTGAATTTTCCAAGGTCACACAAATAGTAAGGGGTAAATTCAGGATTTGAACCCAGGTCCTCAATCTCCAAACACAGAAATCTTCTCAAAATTATTCTGGCAACAGCATTGCATTGTGGGAATCCCTGTGTAGCCTCCTTAAAGGGGTAACTAACACTGCTTCTGGGGTGTCAGTTTCAAAGCCTCCTTCCTTTACACCGTCATGCCTAGAACACAGCACTGTTCCCAATAGCCATCAAACCTCCAGAATCAGACATCCACCCATCCTTCCCCCCCCTTACTGATGTCACCCAGTTCCTTAAAGAGGCCCTTTCCTTATTAGCCACTCTGGTACAATCCCAATAAAGGCCAGCACCCTGCACTTTCTGGTTAGAGAGGATTTCAAAGTGCCTTCCAGAAAGTGCCTCAGCCATAAAGAAATCTGTGTCAGCAGCAGGCTTTGAAATGGGGAGATGGATGGAGCCCACGGGCTGCTTAGACGCAAGTTTAACAAGCTTGGAACTAAGCATATCAAAGCTAGACGGCTGTTTCTTCTCCATGTATATACCCTTTCTTGCTTTTTTTGGAGTTCACTGTGGCACCTGAATGCAGTGGGACTGATTGCCCAAAGGAATGCCGTGAGTCCTGGGGAGAAGCTTCCCAAGGCAAGAGCCTTAGAAGGTCCCACCTCCTCCAGCCCTCCTAGGAGCAGAAAAGTAACTACAGGTTCTGCTGCCACCCAGTTGGCAAAGCCAGAGTTGAGTCCCCTCTGAGAATCCCAGACTATATACCTTAAATCTCTCACATATGTATGTGCTTGCATGCGTGCGCGCACACACACACACACACACACACACGCATGCACACAGAGCTAAGTTTCCCTCTGGTATTTTTACAGCTCTTCTAAACACTCCAAAAAAGGAACATGAAATTGCGATGTCAGATTCCACTTCCCCAACTGTCCCAAAGCTGTAAATATGAGGGGGGTGGGCAGACCTAGCAACCCTCTGGGAGTCCACACAGAATAATAAGCCAATTCTCAGTGTTCTTGGAAAAGAGAAGTCGTGGGTTAGGCATCTACCATCTCATATGCCAGCTAGAAAGGGCGGATTTAAAGCTGGCAACCCCCTCCAGGTGTCCCTGGAGGCAGCTGAGGGAGGAAATTCCCAGGAGGGATGGAATTTTCCATAGTGGGACATCCCCACAACAGATAAGCTGTAACAGCTCTTGAATTCCCTCACTTTATGCTCCCCTCCCCCAAACTGCAAACCTCTTCTTTGGGGAAATGAAATCCACAGCCATGGTGTGACCTATGCAGCAGCTACTCCCGGGGGTTGGATTTTCTTCCAGGACTCTTGCTGGGCATTTTTTAAAAAGCCAAAGTTAGCCCCTTTGCTACCCCCATCAGTCACAGGAGCATTCAAGAGTGGAAGGGACCTCAGAGGCCATCTTGTCCAACTCCTCATTTTACAGAGGAAGAAACTGATGGTCAGAGAGGATTGTTAAGTCTAGAGCCAGAAGGATAATCTATTCTTAATGTGCTCATTTTACAGAGGAGGACATTGAGACTCATAGATGTCAAAGGACTTGTCCAAGGTCTTGCAGGGAGGAGGCATCAGAAGCGGGATTCAAACCCAGGTTTTTTGACACCAAAACTTGTCCACTTTCCTGTATTGATTTTAACCCCCAATGGATGACTCACATCTCCCATGCAGAAAACTACTCTTCTGTTGCTGATTGGTGAGAACCTTTGTTTCTTGGCAACTTATTAAAACTTATAGCAAAAACAACTGTATTCTTTTGTTTAATTGCAATAAAAATGTAAGCTCCCTGAGGGCAGACAACACTCATTTTTTTTCTTCCTCTGCACAGTGCCCAGCTCCATTCTTTACACATAGCAGGGGCTTAACATGATTGTTGAATTGAACTGAGTTTTACCCAAGTCTAAGATTTTATAATCACCACACTAAACACCGACTGTTTTTATACCATTAAAAAAATATTCTAATTTGTTAAAGATGTATTTGATTCTGAATCAAAGAATGTGAATTCAAAACCTTCCTCAGATACATAATTACTGTCTGATTTTTAGCAAATCACTTGATTTCCTTGAGGGCAGAAATGGTTTCTTTCCTTTCTATCTTGATATCCTCAGCATTTATAGCACACATCCTGCTATACAGTTGGGCACTTAATGAATCACACACAAGTACAGAAGTCCTCAGTGATCACCCAGTTGAACCCCAACCTGAGATGGAATCTATAGGGGTGAGGAACCTGCAGGCTCGAGGCCACAAATGGAGGTCCTCAAGTACAGCCCTTTGCCTGAATCCAAAACTTAAGGACCCAGAGACCTCGAGTTCCCCACCTGTTAGTGCAATGCATGCCGTAAGTTTGACAAACGGTTGACGAGAGGGTTAGACCAGATGGTCTCAAAGGACCCTTTCAGATCTTCTCATCCCCATTACTGACTGTATAATATTATCTGTATACTACTATAACAGGAAAAAAAATTAAAAGTTACCCCAAAACACAAGAAAAAATTTAAAAGTGACTTGCCTGTCTTAGAGAAGAAATAGATGAAGGAGGAGGAGAATGTGAGTCTTGCCCAGTTCTGGTCCTATGGTCAAGAGTCCTTGCTTATTTAATAGGACAACGCCTCATGGAGTCATAGGAGACAGATCCTTGCAAGAAGCAATAGCCCCGTCCGGAAGACTCTTAACGAGCACTGTGCCCTCTCTGAAACCACTGATGTCTCCTCCTCTCTCCTGTGGGCTCCACATTAGAGCAGAGTTCAAATGGGTTTCCGCCCGTCCGTGGTTTCATCAAAATTCTCTAGATGACACACCTTCCTGAGGCTGAGCTTTGTCACACCCTCTCCCTAATTTTTCACAAACCACGTGAGAGACCTTTGATATGACCAGTGGAGGGATTTTTGAATAGGGAAAATCTCAGCTTCCATGAGCACCAGGCCCTTGTGCCATGATGGATGGGTTACATGGCCCCATCCTGAGGCCGAGGGCTGTCACTTCCAACCCTGAGAGGAAGCTTGTGGGAAGACTCTAGGACAAGGACCTGGGTCCAGACCTGGGCTCTTGCTACTTAATCCCTGGGCCTCAGTTTCTGCTTAGGTAAAATGGTGCCATTGTCTAAGCTTCCACCCAGCTCCAAATCCTGCGATGTTAAAATAATGTATTTATCAAAAGTATTTGATTAATTTCCTTGAAATCTGGACTTTTCACACAACATAAATAATACTCTGCTAAAATATACATTGAGAATTCCTATTAATTGTAAATTTCCATAAAAAATAAATTAAAAAGAGGGGGGCATGTTACTGTGAAAAGAGTATTAAGGCTCAAGAGTAAAAGAATATGGGTTCAAATCCTGTTACCTGTGTGACAGATGACAGTTTCTCTGGGCCTCAGTTTCAAGTATAAAATGAGGGGGTTAGAAGAGATGGCCTCTTCAGCTCCTTCCAGCTCTAGACCTATGATCCCATTTCACTTAATCTTTCTAAGCCTCAGTTTCCTCAACTGTAAAATAGTCGTGATAATACCTTATGTGACCTGGACAAGTGGCTTCACCTCTCCCTGGGCTTCAGTTTGCTCAACCCTCAGATGAGAACATTGGAGCAGATGGCCTCTGGGGTTCTTTCCAGTTCTATGTCCATGATGCTACTTCAACCCTCTACTCTCCTGGTTTCCACAATCCTCATGCCCACATCTCTTCAGGTGTCCAGCTGCCTGCCTTTGCTTCAGGACTGAGAAATGTCCCTGTGAGACTATATAATGGAAGTCTGTGCAAGTGGCGGCTGGAGCTTTGTGTTCAGTGTTAGCTCTGGGACGTGGGAGACCATTTCCATAGTCTCTTTTAAACTAGGCCCAGATCAGCCACCACGACCTGCCCACTCTCTGTCCTCTCCCAACCTGGGTCTGAGGGCTGTGGAACACTGCCAACGCACTCATTCTAGAAGCTACCAATTTTCACCCACTGTAAGTATTAGAAAAAGGAAGTTGTTTCTTCCCATTTGAGTGATAGGGTTGAAAAAAATATTCTGACTTGAAAATTCTTTTAAATTGTGGTTTTCTGTTAGATGACATGAAAGCAATTACAACGACAATGAAATCAATTAACAAGCATTTATTAAAGACCTACTGTGTGCTACAACTTCCTGCCCTCAAGTAGCTTTCACTCTATTGTGGGAGACAACATGTAGACATATAAGATTATACATAACATATATATGTGTGTATGTGTACACATATGTATATATTACCTTCTCTCTCTATCTATTTAAATATGAGGTAATTTGTAGAAGGAAGGCAGCAGCATTTGGGAGGGTGGGAAGAGGTACAGATCAGCCCAATTCAGAACATAGTGTTTAAATGGCACTCTAAAGGAAACTGAGGATGAGGAAGATGGACATTTCAGGCCTAAGAAGCAGCCTGTGGAAAGACTCAGAAAAGGAGTGCCATGTGTAAGACAAAGCAAGAAGGCTGGTCACTTAACAAGGTCCTACTAAGCGCCAAGCTACTACATGGTAAGCATGGCAGACACAAAAAAAACAAAACCAGACAACATGCAAACAATTATGTACATACAGGTGGAAAATAATCTCAGGTACTAGCAGCAGAGGGGACCAGAAAAGGCCTGCTATAGAAGAGGAATTTGCGCTTTCTTAAAGGAAGCAAGGGAACCTAAAAGATGGCGGTGAAAAGGGTGAGCATTACTGGTATCGGGGGACAGCCAGGGCAAAGGCACAGAGATTGGAGATCGAGGGTCATGTGAGAGGAGCAAGGAGAAGGCCAATGGAGCTGCACCATAGAATTATAAGAAAGGATTTAAATGACAAATAGAAGATTTTATAAATATTGGACTCTGAAGGTAAGAGGTAGCCACCTTAGTTTCTTGAGTAGGGGACAGTGATATGGTCAAACCTACAATGAGAAAAGCCACTTTGTCAGCTGAGTGGAGGATGGATTGGAGTGCATTTCTCTAATCGACAGTGATTTGGAGCATTTTTTTTCATATGACTATAAATAGCTTTGATTTCTTCTTCTGGAAACTGCCTTGAGTTTATATCCTTTGACCATTTATCAATTAGGGAATGACTCTTAATTTTATAAATTTGACTTAGTTCTTCATATATGTGAGAAATAAAGCTTTTATCAGAGAAATTTGCTGTAACATTTTTTATGTTACTTCATTGTCTATAGTACCTTTTAGCAAAATGTAGTTTCCCAGATTATCTCTTTTAATTAGATCTATTTTTTCTACTGCTTTGTCTGAGAGCATGCTTGCTACCCCTGCCATTTTTTTAGTTCAGTTGAAACATATTCGATTCTGCTCTATCCCTTTATTTTAACTCTGTGTGCACCTTTTTGTTTCAAATGTGTCTTCTGATAAACAACATATTTTTCAATTCTGGCTTCTAATCCATTCTGCTATCTGCTTCTGTTTTATAGGGGACCTCATCTCATTCACATTCATAGTTATGATTACTGTGTATTTCTCTCCATCCTATTTTCTTCTGTTTATCCTTCTCTCTTTTTATCCTGTCTCTTTCTCAAAAGTCTGTTTTGCTTCTGACCACTGCCTCCCTTAATCTGCCCTCCTTTTTTTATCATCCTCCACTCCCCATGTCTCTTATCTACTTCCCCTCTTATTTCCTTATTGGGTAAGATAGATTTCTATACCCAAATGAGTATGTGTGTGTGTGTGTGTGTGTTCTGCCCTCTTTGAACCAATTCCAATGGGAGTGCAAATTAAAACAACCCTGGGGTACCACTCTCCCACACCTATTAGAAAAGACAGATGCTGGATGGGATGAGGAAAAAGTAGGTACACTAATAAACTGTTGGTGGAGTTGTGAACTGGTCAAACAATTCAGGAAAATGATTGAGAACTAGGCCCAAAGGGCTATAAAACAATGCATATCCTTTGATCCAGCAATATCACTACTAGGTCTTGCCCCAAAAAGATCAAAGAAAAAGGAAAAGGACCTACATGTCCAAAAAATATTTTAGCAACTCTTTTTGTGGTAGCCAAGAATTAGAAATCAAGGTGATTTCCATCAGTTGGGCAAAGGCTGAACAAGTTGTGGTATATGATTATGACAGAATACTATTGTATTACAGAATAAGAAATGGCTGGGGGGGGGGTGTGGTTTCAGAGAAAACATGGCTGATGCAAAGTGAAATGAGAAGAATCTGGAGATTATTGTGTACGGTAATAGTAATACTATAACAAAGATTTGGCTACTGTTACCAATACGATGATCCAGGACACTTTGGAAGGACTCATGATGAAAATTCCTATCCACCTCCAGAGAGAGAACTGATGAACTCTGAGTACAAATGTTTTTGCTTTCTTTTTCTTTTTTTTTCATATGACTAATAATGAAATGTTTTACATGATTTCACACGTGTAACTAATTGATATAATTTTGATTGCCTTCTCAGTGGGTAAGAGGGAGGGGGAGAATTTGGAACTCAAAATATTAAAAGAAAGTTAAAAATCAATAATTTTTAAAAACTTCCTTTGTAGGGGGAAGTCCATAGGGTCCAGGAGAACGCCTGGACTGCTCACTACTTACAGTTTATCTAACAAACTTCTCCCATTTACAAAAGAGATTTTGTGCTTTCTGCTATTCGAGGGTGGAGGGGGGTGGGAAGGTAGGTGTTCATCTAACCCTGTACTTACATGGCATACTCCTCAACAGGAATCTGGAGTTTCTGGCTGAGCATAAGAAAACAGAGGCTAATTTATTTACTAAGATAAATCTCAAACCTGGCAAAAAGCAGTATTCCATTATCACAGTATGTGTGTGGTTAAAAACACAAAACATAAGAAAGGATTACATCAAAACCAGGATTCCTTTCCTGCTCAGGGGAAGGATTCTGCTCTCCCAGGGTGGCAACCTCAAAGGCATCATAATACAGTGCCAAGTATGCTGGTTTGAGAGTCAGAGGACCTGAGTTCAAATTCTGGCTCTGCTACTGACTACCTTGGAACCTCAGTTTCCTCATCTGTCAATTGATGACTCTCAGGTCCCCAATAACTCCAGATATGTGATTTGGAACTTACTGGACTATGGAATTCCCATTAGAGATAATTGTACAGGAAGAAAAAAAAAGAATGAGCACACTACATACTGATTTTTTTTTTTTTGTAACACTCAAATTCTCAACAGTTAGCACCCCTTTCATCAAGAAGGCTGGTGGAATTCAGAACAAGGGCCGATGCCATCTAGACATAAAAGGTGAATAACTCAGAAGCAAGGTGACTCCCCCACTTCTTGAGGATCAAAGGCCCTATGGAATTTCAGCCTCTTTCAACCTCAGCTTTCTCTGTTTCTGTAATTGTTATTGGATTAAGTCTAACAGCTGAATTCGGATGATTATTTTTTGTTTTCACATTCTTGAAATTTTCTGGTGTTTTTTTTTTAAACCCACAGGGTTTAGGTATTTAGCTATGACACCTGGCAGTTCATGAAAGCAAACCTCCTGACTTAGTGGGCACATGGTTTTCGGGACCAGTGATGGTCTGGTCTAATAGTGTGAAACTTAGAATGTCCCAGATTCAGAGCCAGAAAGGATCTCAGAGGCCATCTCTTCATACAGAACATCATAGATTTAAAGCTGGAAGGGGCCTTAGAAGGCCATCAAATCCAACCTCCTCATTTTACAGATGGAGAAACTGAGGCACAAGGTGACTTGTTTCTTCGAATCACACAAATAGTTGCTGCCTGGAGAAGGATTTGAGCCTGGGACCACTGACTCGAGAGTCAGTATTCTTTACACTGTATCACAGTATTGTATTTAAAATGCTGGCTATAATCATTCCACAGGGGAGGGAGGATTTCACAAGCTGTGCCCTTCCGATACCCTGTCATTACATGTCCCTGACAATCCTTGGGAGTCGCACTTAAAAGGTACAGAGACTGCAGGGGTTGCCACGTCACCTGCATTCTGGTCTGAGAGACAAAAATAACCATGTCACTGCAGAATGGCTACCCGGATGATGTACCCGGCTCCCCATGGTGACAGCTACTGTTCCCCAGGTGAGAGAGACAGCCAATGACAGCCCTTGTCTCCCATTCCAACCACGCAGGCCGGAATGATGCCACCCCCGTTCTGCCAGCATCCCACAAAAATGAATGAGCAGGGAGGGGTGATGTCTGTTCAGAGCCAGAAGGGACACATGGTCCACTTTACTCTCCAGAAGGCTGGCAGAATTGAGAACAATCGATGCCATGTAGATGTGGAAGGCACATAAATCAGAGGCAATAGGCGGAGCCTACTTCTTGAGGATCAAAGGCCCTGTGGAATTTTAGCCCCAGCTCCCTCGGTTTCTCTAATTGTTACTGGATTAAATTGAACTGCTGAATGCAGAGGGGAGGGGGAAAGATATTAGGAGAAACTTTGATGATATGAAAAAAATCAATAAAAACTTATTTTACCTATATCAAATTGATTGCTATCTCTGGGAGAAAGGAGAGAAGATCATTTAGAACTCAAAAATTTTAAAAATGAATGTTAAAAATTATTTTTATATGTAATTAGAAAAAAATAATTTTTACATAAAAATTTAAAATGCATTTTAAAAAATAACACAGTAGGTAAGAACTTTTATTGACCACTCGTTATGGAATTTTTCTTTTCTTCAATTATCAGAGTGGCAGTCACTCAAAGGAGATACCTGGGAAAGTGCCTAGCACCATACCCAGCATATCAAAGGCTCGGAATGCCTATTCCTTCCCTCCCTCTTTGCCACTCTTCTGGCTTGGGCAGTATGAAGACCCAGCAGAGAAGAGTGGGAGGAGCCCCTGGAATTGAGGTTGGAGGATCTGGGTTCTAATTCTGACTCAGCCACTTAGCACCTGTGTGACTCTAGGCAAATCACTTTCCCACTCTGGGCCTCAGTTTTCTCCTCTGTTAAAAAAGAAGAGGAGGACCCTAAAAAGCCAGTCTAGTTAGGAGGAGGGGGTGCTCTCTAAGCCAAACTCCGGGTTGGCCCTATCTGAGACTCTCTTGACTTACCTTCTGCCCTATGACTCAGGAGATAGGGGCCTCTTCTCTCTCAATGCTACCCTACAGCTAAAGCCCAGACCATGCTGGGGTGCACATGGGCCCAGAGGTGTTGGGGGTAAGTCTGTGTCTGAAAGAAAAGTAGAGAGAGCCTCCTGGTGGTAACCTGTGGGGAGGGGGGCTGATCCCCTTTATGGCTTTTATCCTTCAATTTTATCATACTGCCCACACAACAAAGTGTCATTTTATAAACATCAAATGTGGCTTTGGTAAATACCCCCCCCCAAATATTGTGCTAAATGCTAACTGATGGTGGGATTAGAACCCAGGCCCTCTGATTCCATATCTGATGCTGTTTCCCCTGAATACGTTTCACAGAAAGGACTTAATAATACAAACTGCTTGAGCCAGGGTAATAAAATAATCATTAAAACATTTCAGTCTATAAAGTGCAGCATCTGAAATGGGAGAAGGAAGTTTTAAGGGCATTTCTGGAGAAAGAATGGAGAAAGTTATTATTACATGTCCCTACTTTACTGAAAGAGCCCAAGTTAGGAACTAGACAAAAGTATTTGAGATATTTTTAAAAAGAGGTTTTCTCTCTCCATATATATATGTGTGTGTATGTATATATGTGTACATACATGCATGTATACATGTATATATACATATATAAACTAATATATATGCATATTTATTTATAATTATGCAAAGTTCCTACAACGATATGTATTATATATAGGACAATATTCCTAATCATACTTGTAACTATTATCATTAGAAATAATAATAGCAATAATCAGTTTAGATAGGTTCCTTTCTTCAGGTAAGAGTTCCTTCTTTAAAAAAAAAAGCCTCTCCTTTTCTCACCCTACTGCCTTGAAATCCTACTGTTAAATGCCTTACTAGTACAGGACTTTATAAATGAAGTGACTGCATTTTCTAAATTGATTAAGCAACAAGCATTTATTAAGTGCCTTCTAGATGCCAAGTGCTGTGCTAAGTGCTTAAAATAAAGAATGAAATGGTCTCACAAAGGATTTTCTTTTTCTCTGTTTCT
>NW_027185798.1:16565522-16580453 GCF_028583685.1 Petaurus breviceps papuanus
CCTTCCTTCCTTCCTTCCTTCCTTCCTTCCTTCCTTCCTTCCTTCCTTCCTTCCTTCCTTCCTTCCTTCCTTCCTCTCTCCCTTCCTTCCTTTCTTTCTCACTGAAGGGAACTGAACATTTGAAATCGGGACTGTCTCGGAAAATCTAGCCCATATGGTTGCCATGCTTGTGACATCAGGTTTCGGATCCCAACCCAGATGTTTCTAACATGAGCCCCGCTTGACTCAGCCCCAGCTCAGAGCAGGAGAGAGGACACATCACAGCCTGACCCAAGCCCTGGTTTTCTGAGCAGCTGCAGGACCTTTCCACAGCCCTAGCAGCCCACTCCATTCCTTTCTCCCGATAGAATTTTGCTCTTTCTACGCCTTATGGCCAAGGCTGTAGGAAGTGCCCCTGGTTCTTTCTGCTGGGAAAAAAACAAACAGTTTTCCCAGCTGCTCTTCAACCCATCTTTTTCACCTTCAAAGTCTTCATATTTCACCTTTACATATTCTATTTCTCCTAATTCTGTTTCTCCTCACTTGGTTAGTTGCCAAACCAAATCCAAATTCTCTAAATTGGCACTTGTCTAAAAGAAACTAAAGCCTTTCAAAGAAGTTTGGACATCAACCCATGAGGGTGGTCTGAATTAAATCTCCCTCACTCTCACAGAGAAGAAAACCAAAGCTGAGGGAGCACATCACTTTTCTGAAGCAACAGAAAATGGATCGTAGAGCCCAGTTACCTAGGAGAGAACAGAAGCATCTACCAAACCCACCAGACAGCAGAAACTTATTGCTGCTGCTGCTGGGAACACACCAACCTGGGTAACATCAACACTAGCCAGTGATGATGGGAGCCCATCAGCATGGGTTATGTCAATGTCACCAGCTGCTGATGAGAACACACCAACATAACATCAATGTCAGCCAGCTGCTAGAAACTGGGCAACCCACAATGAAACAAGCATCCCCCCACCCCTTCCCTTAGATGACTATTGGATGCTCTGATCTCTAGCTGAATAATTCTTTTTAAATAAATGATTAATTACTTACTGCAAGAGCTCTCTCTCGCTCTCTGTCTCTCTTTCTCTTCTGTCCCAAAATGAGAACTACTTTTCTCTAACTTCTGACATGGCAAGCCAGGCTATTTCAGGGTTTGATGCTTCCCTGGGAGGAAAACCACACAGTGCAGTGAGCCGAGGAGTTTGTTGAGCAATGATTCACATACGGAAGCAGGCTGGCTTCAGCAGAGCCCTGACACTCAGAACACACACACACACACACACACACACACACACACACACACACACCACTTAGGGAAAGGGAGCAAATGATATTTCCATCCTGCTAAGCTGAATTTATGCTTTCACTTAATTTGTACCTGTGTCGAAATGCAGAAAAATAAAACTCATTTTAAAGGCGTAGGCTGGTTCTTTTCATGCTGATCTTTTCTCTCAATATCGAACAGAAAAAAAAACAACACAGAAAACCACAAAAACCCCTCACATTCTTGCATTAGGTGGCCTGATCTTAGACTAGGATTTAGAAGTCCTAGTCCCATTCTGATCTACCCAAGGGAGTGGCAAATACACAGAAGGGTAGGGCGGGGATGGGGTAAGAGAAGCAATGACAGGGGCATTTTTACCCCCAGAGCCAAGTAAGAAGCAGTAAGAGCAGGTGTTTGGGGGCCTTGAGGAGAATGACTGTGACTACCACTGACTGAAGGTGGGGTGCTGCTTTATGAGTGGATTTTGGAGGGAATAGGAGGCTGGGGGAGGCCCACCCACTTGGGCTCACCCTGAGGAAGGACCAGAAGCAGAAATGGCTGCTGAGCATCGGGCTCTGCAGAAACCATGGCCTGAGGGTCTGCAGGAGGCTCTCTCTGGGGTCTTATTTAACTCCACTGGGTCCTCTGAACCCCCTCTCCTCCATGTATCTACAGAACCCCTCCCCCTTTACTCCCATAGAGAGCAAGCAAATGATGAACAGAGGTGGGGGTGGTCCTGCCCTTTCAGATTGCCATCATATACTATGCCACTATGCACCTAGAGATTTGCTTCTTGTATTAGAATATGAGTTCCTTGAAGGCAGGGACTATTTTTTGCCTTTTTTGTAGCCCCAGTGCTTAGCACAGTGCCAGGTATTCAGCAGGTGCTTAATAAATGCTTGTTGGTTGACTGAATGACAGCAGCATATCCCCTCCCAGTTTCAAGGACTTGCTATAACTCGAGCTGCCACCACACCAGCTAGACTTTGAAACAAGGTCTACATAAGGGGCCCAGCAGAGCAGAAAGACAGAAATCACAGTGGTGCATCCCAGTACAAGAGCTCAAAGCTAAGTCAGTGGCCAGGGAGTGGAGGAGGAGCCAGTCACAGGGCCCAGAGCCAGACTGGCCAGGAATGGGTAGAGGGGCTTCCACCCTCTCCCTCCACACACCCCAAGCTAGAAAGGCTTTATTCTTTCCCTGATCTCATAGCACTTTATAATCTCATCTCCCTGGCTTAAGGGGCACAGAATTAAGAAGATTTCAGTTCAGATCCTGCCTCATACTAGCTGTGACTGGGTAAGCTGCTTACCCAGTGTCTGCCTCAGTTTCCCCATCTATAAAATAATACCTCCAGGGTGGTTGTGAGGATCGGATGAGATAATCAACAAGCATTTATTTAGCACTTACTGCATGCCAGTCACTATGCTAGGCATTGGGAATAGAAAGACAAAAAAAGAACCCTTGGCTTGCACTTACAGTCTATGGGAGCTTGGGCCAAGTCACTCAGCCTCCAGGGACCTCAGCTCCTCATCAATGAAGAGAAAGAGCTTGGCCTCGGTGATCTCTGAGGTCCCCTCCAGCCCTGCCCTCAAGAAGCTTACATTCCAGTAATGCTTAGCATTTAGCACAGTGCAGACCACACGGTAAGCACTATGTAATGCTAGCTATTATGTACTCACTTGTGTATATGCTGTCTTACCCTTTAGAATGTAAGCTCCTGGGGTGGCTAGGTGGCGCAGTGAATAGAGCACTGGCCCTGGAGTCGGGAGGACCTGAGATCAAATAAGGCTTCAGACCTGTATCAGCTGTGTGACCCTGGGCAAGTCACTTTACCCTGTTTGCCTCAATTTCCTCATCTGAAAAATGAACTGGAGAAAGAAATGGCAAACCACTCTCTGCCAAGAAAACTCCAAATGGGGTCACAGAGAGTCAGACAGGACCACTGAACAACAACACCACTATATCCAAGGTACTAGGGGATATGCCCTGCCCTCAAGGAGTTTACAGTCTACTAAAGGATATCATGGACAATTTGAGGAGGAAAGAAAATATTAAATACTCGGGGGGGGGCAATGCACAGAATAGGTGCTTGATGCAGCTTACAGACCAACTACTCCCCATTCCAAACCCTCTAGGCCCAATCAAACTCATCTTCTCTTCTGCTCTGGAACTCATCTTCCCGCCTCCATGCCTTTAACCCATTTTGTGCCACGCCTCAGCACACCCTAACCCTTTTCAGGCCAGGCTTCTATAACTCCTCCAGAGAGCTTTCCTGACTCTCCAAACTCTTACTCTGCTGCAAGTGACCCCTCAGGACATTGAAACCATACCACTTATTTATATCCTGACTATAAATATAGTATTAACTTTCCAAGTGCTCCCCGCCTGACTAGAAGCTTCCTGGGTCCAATGTCTTTGTATTCAGTGGGGGTACAATGGAAGGAGCCCTAGCAAAACAGGGAAAAATAATTTTGCAGCAAGTTTCTCTGTGGGTAGAGAGGTGGGCCTGGCATCAGGAAGTTGATATTCAGTTTTTTTTTCAGTCACATCCAACTCTTCGTGGCCCCATTTGGGGTTTTCTTGGTAGAGATATTGGAGCAGTTTGCCATTTCCTTCTCCACCTCATTTTACAAATGAGGAAACTGAGGCAAACAGGGTGAGGTGACTTGCCCAAGGGGAGTCTTCCTTTCTCCATACCTGTCACTCTATCTACTATGATGCCCCAGCATCAGGAAGACCTGAGTTCAAATCTGATTTCAGACACTTTAGGGCAGTCACTTAACCATATTTGCTTCAGTTTACTTATCTGTAAAATGAGGATAATTATAGCATCTATCTCTCAGGGTTGTTGTGAGGATCAAATGAGATAATAATTGTAAATTAACACAGTGCCTGGAACATAGTAAGTGATATATAAATGTCAACTGTCAGTATCATTAATGCTAATATATATAGGGAACTGAATCAAATTTACAAGAATAAGAGTCATTCCCCAATTGATAAATGGTCAAAGGATATGAATAGGCAGTTTTCAGAGGAAGAAATTAAAGCTGTCAATAGCCATATGAACAAATGCTAATAATTCAAGAAACGCAAATTAAAACAACTCTGAGGTAGCACCCCAGGTCCATCAGATTGACTAAGATGACAAAAAAGGAAAATAACAAATGCTGGAGGAACTATGGGGAAAACGTACACTCATACACTGCTGGTGGAGCTGCGAAATTCTCCAACCATTCTGGAAAACAATTTGGAACTCTGCCCCAAAAGCATACCCTTTGACCCAGGAAAGCCCCAGATCTACACCTCAGAGAGATCCAAGAAAGAAGAAATCCATGGGTACAAGTATATTGATTAGCAGCTCTTTTTGTGGTGACAAAGAACTGGAAATCGAGGGGATGCCCATAAATTGGAGAATGCCTGAACAAGTTGTGGTAATATGATTGCGATGGAATGCTATCGTGCTAAAAAATGATGAAGAAGGTGTTTTTGGGAAGAAACGAAGTGAGCAGAATTGGGGAACAATTTACACAATAATACCAATATTGTAATGATAATCAACTGTAAAAAGACTTAGTAACTCTGATAAACACAGTGACTAACCATAGTTCCAAAGGACTTATGATGAAACATACTATATACCTCTGAATAGAGAGCTCATAGGCTCAGAGGGTAGACTGAAAAATATTTTCTTTTCTTTCTTCTCTTCTCTCTCTTTTTTTAAAAGGAACATGACTGCTACGGAAATTTATTTTGCATGACTATGTATATTTATATTGAGTTTTGCTTTTTTGCCTTTTCAATGGGTGGGGGAGAGAGAAAATTTGGAACTTAAAATAATAAATTAGATAAGGAAAAAAGGAGGGAAGGAGGGAGGGAAGGAAGGAAAGAGGGAAGGAAGGGAGGGAGGAAGGAAGCAAGGAAGGAAGGAAGGAAGGAAGGAAGGAAGGAAGGAAGGAAGGAAGGAAGGAAGGAAGGAAGAGAGGGAGGGAGGGAGGGAGGAAGGAAGGAAGGAAGGAAGGAAGGTAGGAAGGAAGGAAGGAGAGAAGAACAGAAGAGAAGAAAGGAAAGAAGGAAGGAGAGAAGAACAGAAGAGAAGGAGTGCTAGCTCTGAGTCAGAGGATATGGGTTCAATTCCTGCTCTGCTGCTTACTGCCTGTATGACCTTGGGCAAATCACTTCACTTCCCTGGGCCCCAGTTTACTCATGTATAAAATGGGGGGGGGGGCTGGGATTGTCAGTTCCTTTTTAGCTCTAGATCTGTGATCCCATGATTTCCCAGCAGTGTCTTACTTATAAGATATATATTTATGTATATATTGATTATTATTATCCTTATTCATGTATTTCCTGATTAATGTCACCAATCTACCACCCCAGTAATGGCATATTCCTCCTCAGGAGAAGCACATATGGGATACCCCCCCCACTCCCAAACCTCCAGAGAACAGACGTTACTAGATGACCCTCCCCAGGCCCAGTAGTCACTTTTCCACCTGTGGACTCCTCCCAATGGCTCCAAGAAGTCTCTCAGAGATAATAACAGTTTAATAAGTAGCATTTATAAAGTGCTTTCACATAATTTTCTTATTTCATCTTCATACCATCCCCATAAGGTGTTATTACCCCATTTTGCAGATGGGAAAGCTAAGGCTCAAGTCACTTCCCAAAGTTCACCTTAACTGGTTATTGGGAAAACCTGAGCACAAGCCCTTAAGCCCTATTCACTTAATTGCAGTCCAGAAGCCACTAATGAATTTGGTGGACTCCATATCACATAGCCTGTCCCTGTACTTCCCTGACTCTGTGCCTTTGCTAACAGCATTCCTTGTGCCTGAAATGTCCTTACACCCATCTCTACCTTTAAAAAAGCCGGACTCTTTTTTAAGGGCCAGCTCAATGCTACACCTAGGAAGGTCCCCAAGAGTTCTTCCAATATGTCCCTCTCCTCTGAAGTCCCAACAGGATTCTGTCTATACTTCTCTTAAGAGTCTTCATGGTCTTCTTTCTTGCATTAGAACTATTTGTTTATTAAAAATCTATCCTATCCAGGACCAAGTTCAGGAGAGGTACTGTCAACTTGGGAGAAAGGTCAGGAAAAGACTCATAGATGAGGTGCTTCCTACTGAGCCTAAAAGGGAGTCAAGAACCCCAACAGAGAGAGAATTAACTGAATCCAAGCGTTGAAGATGGCATAAGCAGAAAATGGAGATGAGTGAGGCCAGGATGGAAAGCAGCCCAGTTTGGGGAGCACAGGATACATGAAGGTGAAGGGAAGAAATTATGGAGGTCCTCAAACACTGGGATCAGGGTCTACACCTTATTTGGAAGCCACTCAAAGTTCCTGAGATGTGGTACATTAAGACTTCTAGGGCAGAGGGGAGAGTTGGAAGGCAGGAACATCTGGTAAGACGCAATTTTGGTAGCTTAGGTGAGAAGAGAGAGGGGCACAAATTAAGGAGGTATCTGTGAGAGGGAAGGAGAAGGAATAATATTATAGGAGTTAAAGAAACAACATCTCGGTGAGGTATTAGACCTGTAGCATCAAAGCCAGAGGAGCCAAAGTGGGAAGGCACAATGACATAGTGGAAAGAGCCCAAGCTCGCGGTTTACGCCCCATCTCTACCACTCTCTGCCTGCATGACCTTTGGCAAATCACAAGTCCCCATGCCGTGAGGGAATTGGACAAGAGGGCCTTCGGATCTAGATCTAGGATCCCATGAAATATAAGACTAGAGCTTTGGGGAGAGGTCAGGGCATAGTACATAGATCTGGATACATCTGAGTCAAGATGATAACTGAGTCCATGACATTGCATCCAATGATGTTAGATGAAGGTACCAAAGGAAACAGTATGCAAAGAGAAGAAAAAGAGGGTCAGGGCCGCCAGGTGGCGCAGTGAGTAAGAGCGCCGGCCCCGGCGTCGGGAGACCCAGGATCGGTTCTGGCCTCAGATACTTGGCACCCACATAAAATAACTGGCCGTGTAATCTTGAGCAAGTTACTTAACCCCAATTGCTTTAAAAAAAAGAAAAAGAAAAAGAGGGTCTAGGACATATTCTTCAGAAATACCCCACACATAAGGGACAGGAAGAAGGTGCAGCTGAAAGGACAGAGGGCAAACAATCCAACAGAAGCCAAAGGAAGAAAGGCAAGCATCACCCACTTTCCAGTCATGGGAGTGGGGCTGCTTAACTTTTTTCAGCCTCGGGTCTCTTGTCTGTAAAATGGTGATAATGACAACACCTACATCTCGGGAATGTTTGGAGGATCAAGTCAGAGAATATCTGTGAAACACTTTGCCAACCTAACACACAAATGTTAGCTGTACCTAGTACCAAGAAGGAAATGTCAGATGCCATAGAGTGGTCAAGGAGGGGAAGAGCAAAAACAGTATCTGGCCACAAAGAACTCATCTGTGGACCTGAGGAGAGCCACTGCTCCATGACACTGGTGGGGACAAAGGCCAGACTGGAAAGGGTTCAGGAGTAAGGGGAGGCAGGAAATATAAATAACTCTTTTTAGGGGCTTTGAATAAGTGGCAGAAGACAGCTAGGTGGCAAGGTGGATAGACTGCTGGACTTGGAGTTAGGAAGATCTGAGTTCAAATCTGGCCATAAATACTTACTAGTATGACCCTGGGCAAGTCTCTTAACCCTGTTTGCCTCAGTTTTCTCATCTGTAAAATCAGCGGGAGGAAGGAGATTGTGAGCCACTCCAGTATCTTTGCCAAGAAAACCCCAAATGGGATTTAAAAAGTGTTAGACATGACTGAAATGACTGATCAATGACATGAAGGGGCCAGGCTTGAGGGGATGGCTGGGTTAGATGTTTGTTTTGCTTTGAGGATGTGAATGTGTTTGTTGAAAGAGGGGAAAGAGCCAGGAAAGAGGGGGAGAATGATGACGCATTGGCTTTATTTTTTTTTTAGGAGGGTTTAGTGACAGTGGATAGGAAGAAGGAAGAGGAGGAGGAGGAGGAAGCAGAATCAGAAAAACAATATATACAGTCCTCTCCCCCATTTGAAACTGAATGTAGGGGAAAAGGACCCACATGTACAAAAATATTTATAGCAGCTCTTTTTGTGGTGGCAAAGAATTGGAAAATGAGGGGATGTTCATCAATTGACTGAACAAGTTGTGGTATATTATTAGGATGGGATTTTATTGTGCCATAAGAAATGACAAGCTGGCAGATTTCAGAAAAACCTGGACAGATTTACATGAACTGATGGCAAAGTGAAGTGAGCAGAACCAGGAGAATACTGTACACAGTAAAAATAACACTGCAAGATGATCACCTATGATTGACTTAGCTCCTCTCAGTAACACAATGATCCAAGGCAATTCCAAAAGATTCATGATGGAAAATGCTAACCAAGTCCAGAGAAAGAACTACAAAATCTGAATGCAGATCAAAACATACTATTTTACTTATTTTTGGTTTTCTTTTATTTTTTCTGTCTCATGGTTTTTCCCTTTTGTTCTGATTCTTCTTTCACAACATGATTAATGTGGAGATATGTTTAACATGATTATATGTGTATAATTTATATCAAATTGCTTTCTGTCTTGGGAAGAGGAAAGGGAAATGAGAGAGAGAAAATTCTGGAACTCTAAATCTTACAAAAATGAATGCTGAAAACTGTCTTTACATGTAATTAGAAAAAATAAAAATAAAATACTATTAAGTGCAACAAATATCAAAATGTAAGCTAAAAAAAGAAAAGAAACTGAATATAATTTAATTATAATGATCAAACAGCACCAAAGAAGAGATATGAGAAGGAATCTTCCTCTCTTTATTTACAGAGGTGGGAGACTGTGGGTATAGTATATTGCATATACTACTGGCTTCAACTTGTCTGACACGTTAGTTTTTCCAAATGCTTTTTTTTCTCTTTCTTTTAAAATTTTCTGTAATAAAGGATAGTTTTCTTGGACAGGGAGAGGTGAAGGACATATTTGGATCTATTGAGAGGTGGTGTTGCTTCGTGGATGGAGTGCTAGACTTTGGGTCTGAAAGACTTCAGTTCAAATCCAACCTCTGATATTAACTCCCTGTGTGATCCTGGCCCAGTAATTTAACCTCTCTGTGTCTCTTGTTTCCTCTAAAATAAGGAGTTAGGCAAGACAAACTAAAAGATTCCTTTCCTCTCTAGATCTATGACCCTATGAAGTGAAGATGCCATAAAAACAAAAGATGTCAATAAATTTTTTTAAATAATAACATGATCTCAAACTTCTCAGTAAAGTATTAGGTAATCTGCTGGTGAGTGAAGGGGGAAGGAGCAGAGAAGGTTTAGAACAGACGCTGTGTGGAGTGCTAATAAGTTAATGGTTGCCATGCAGTAGTGAGGGCCCAGTTGAGTCAGACATCAGAAATTCATGGCAGACATAGGGTGGTTTAGGGATAGTCCCTAGCAGCATTCTTCAGTACAAGAGGAGGATGTGCATCAATCCAGGAGCATTTATAAAGTACCTACTATGAGCCAGGCAGGTGCTGTGCTAGGCACTAAGGATACAAAGACAGGAGCAAGACAGCTCCTGCCCTCAGGGAGTTTATATTCAAATAAAAGGTCATGGGATGTTCACCAGTAAGTAGATGTGGGAGATAGAGTATGCGCAGAAAACAAATACACAATGAGGGAGTGGGGGTGGGGAATGATGCTAACAGCCAGGAGACTGGAGAAAGGTCTCATAATGGGTGAGGCCCAGAAGCAGAACTCTGAAGAGAGCCATGGGGTCCAAAAAGACACAGAAGTGAAGGAAGAAGAACATGTTCCAGGCACAGAGGACAGATGGATAACTGTTTTGTATACTTATGTCTTATCTCCCGTAATGTATTGTAAGCCTTGTGAGGGCAGGGACTATATTTGAATTTATCTTTGTATCCTCCAAGCATCTACTACCACAGGACAGTCAGTTCTGCTACAATAAGATATATTAATCCCCCCAAAGCACCAAGCTATGCAAAACTGCACAATAAAAACATATGGACATATGGGGAAAATAGGATTTGAGCAGAATGCTCAAAAGCTTCTTCAGGGATGCATTTTTAAAAATTAAATAAGATTAAACAATAATAATGAAATAGTAATAATATAATTTGATAAACTTAAATTTAAATCAAATAGTAATTAATAAAATTATATTGTTATATCAGATATATTCTATATTAACTATATTATAATTATACAACATAATTATAATTTTATTATATAATATACTAAATATTATATATAATATATTAATATAAATTATATAAAAACCTAATAAAAATGGTGGTACCATTTCATACATGTTAAATGGTTAACAAATACATGAATAGTACAAGAAATAGTGAGAGCATCCCCAGCCTCAAGCTACTGCTGCTCAGCGCTCATTGGGGGTCCAGTAGACTGGACTGGCAAAGTTTTTGGCAGGTTTGACAGGCTGCAACTCTGAACCCCAGGAGTCACAACTCCAGTCCTTGAAATGGAAGGGGGGGAAGGGGACAGAAGGAGTGGGGCAGGGATTAGTTCAAACCAGTCCTTCTCTATTCACTTTACCTTGAAAAGATCCATATATAATATATATGACAAGATATTTAACATATATGTGATAAGATGTATAGTACATATGACATTTTATGTATACAATATAGAAGGTATACAATATATGTTTTATAAGATACATAATACATATGATGCTTTACCTTTGTAAAGACTTTAGGTCTTTACAAAAATCTGAAGTAAAGTCACTATAGCATGTGAGATACAGTGCAGTTTTCTGTATTGTTCAGGAAGAAATCGCACATTAGCAAACTTGAAATTTGAGTCATTCAAATCTGTCCTATTAAATCAATCATGTTGGAACAAATTTGTGTTTTCAAAACAAGAACTAACTATATCTTGTACATATCAGGCATTCCACAAACATTTGAACCAATACACGTACATGCTGGGGTCATGAAAGAACCAATTAAGAAACACAGAAGACAATGGAAACTTATAATAGCTCCAAAGAAAAACTCCTACCATGGAAACTTGTCAGTCTATTTATCCTCAGGAAAAAAATTAAACCATAGGCCAAAAGAATTTCTAACTTATCCAGCTACCATGCAAGGTTAAGAAGTAGAAAAGCCTGATTAACCAAGTTAATATTAAAAGCTAATTGACTCAGACTTCCCCAGATAATGGGAGAATTTCCTGTGACAAGGCCTAATCCTCTATCAACTTCAACTTCCCATTTCTTGTAGAAGGTGGAATTTTTTATTTAAGAATGCATACTGTTACTAATAATGCTATTAATAATAATAATGTTAATAACCTCCCAAAACCCACGTCATGAGGAAGGGCATAACAGTAGAGTATGGAAATGCCAGCCAGGGTAATGTATGGCAGGGGCTCTATGTGTGCCCTGAGACCAAATCCGGCTCTGAAAGCCTGAAAAGCTGACTGATGGGGCTCTGGCAATGCCACTGACCAGCCAACCAATCATCCAATGGGAAATAACAGCCCCTGTCAAGTAAGAAATAGATGGGGCAGCATGGTATTGTGGGCTGGCCCCACTCAGACTTGTGATAATCAGAATGGAGAAGCAAGTGGACTTTGGTCATGTTCTGGGACCATGAGAAATATCGAACAAATCAGACGTGCCAATACCCTCATCTCTGGAAGATGCTTTGTCGCAGATGGCACTGGCCACTGAGGTAGGCATGCCACAAGTGCACATGACATGGACGTAAAAGAATGAATATTTTATTATGGGCCAGCATGACTTCGTACCCACACTGCAAACAGATCTTGCCAGCAAGGGGCAAGGGATCCATCTGTCTTTTTTTTTAAATGTCCTTTTTTTTTTCTTTAGATTTTTATTGATGCTTCTCTTTCTTCTTTCTTTCTTTCTTTCTTCTTTCTTTCTTTCTTTCTTTCTTTCTTTCTTTCTTTCTTTCTTTCTTTCTTTTTTTCTTTCTTTCTTTCTTTCTTTTTCTTCCTTCCTTCCTTCCTGCAATTGGGGTTAAGTGACTTGCCCAGGGTCACACAGTTAGTAAGTGTATGAGGTCTCATTTGAACTCAGGTCCTCCCAACTCCAGGGCTGGTGCCCTCTCCACTGTATCAACCAGCTGCCCCTTCATCTGTCTTTTGTCAACAATATTCTCAGCACTGAGTCACACCATTGTATTAAAGATCCATGCAGGCAAATGTAAGAAATAACTTCACCCCTCAGCCCAGAGGAGATGGAATAAGATGCGGAATTGAGAAGAGTTATTTAAATGTGGAGAGGGGGAAGCAGAAGAGTCTGAAAATCGAACCCTAAAGCATGGAAAGAACGGATACAGTCCTGTAGTCAGCAGAACCAGGCAAACATTATTTACCATGACCAGAATAAGGTAAACATAACAACAAAACAAGCCAAACAGAATGCAGCAAAATTATAGAGACCACGTTTGGGAAGGTAAGTGATGACAGAAAGATAGATAGCTAGATAGCTAGATAGCTAGCTAGCTAGATAGATAGATACATAGATAGATACATAGATAGATAGACAGACAGACAGACAGACAGGCAGGCAGGCAGGCAGGCAGACAGACAGACAGACAGACAGATAGATAGATAGATAGATAGACAGGTAGACAGATAGACAGATAGAGATGATAGACAGACTGTCGACAGACAGATAGATAGATAGATTGATTGATTGATTGATTGATAGATAGATTGATTGATTGATAGATGATGGATGGGTGATAGATGTTGATTAATCAATTACATAAATGTGACTGTATGTACATATACATATATATGTGTATGATCCATAGATGATAGATAAATGCTGCTGTTGGCCTTCCTTTTCAAAGCGGACCAATGACACCACGGGCAATGTCTTAACTCGCACATGAATTAGATTTCGGGGAGGCAGAGCCGTACAAAGTCGCCTCACTCTCCCTCTCTCTTCTAGAGTCGTTGCGGTCCAACGGCAGGACGAAAGCCACGGGCTGCATTGGGAAATGCAGGTGATGAAAAAACAAAGCTATCAATCAAAAAGGTGTTTAAGAAGAAAGTGACCATCTAGACAGCAGGCGCTCCAGAGGCAGCACCTAGCAGGAGAGATACAGCCACGTGCGCATGGCGCAAAGCCCTTCTCGTCCCCACGGTGGTGGCATCGGCCACTGGAATTGATGGGGAGCCAAGGGGAGAGAAGCCCGCACCGCACCGCTTAAATCCAATCACGCCCAGCAGCCAGCCGGTGCGCCCGCCCGCAGTCTGCAGAACATGAAGCATCAAAGAACAATAGCAGCAGGGCAGCGTGCCCCAGGGGCCGTTTATATCTGAATTTATGGAACAAAAGCTGAGGAAAATGCTCTGAGTAATTAGAGTTGACACTTTTACATGGCTTTGTTTTGCAGGAGTTTTAAATACACGATCTCGGCTCCCTCGCACTGCTAGGTCTCTAATTACAGGTAAGTTCGTTTCCATTTTACAGGTGAGGAAAATGAGACTCAGAGAGGGGAGGCAGCTTAGCCACGATCACAGCGGCAAGGCCGGGTCTCCCGATTCCCAGTCTGTTGGTTAGTCCAAAGGTAACGATAAAACGTTTTCTTTTAAAACCAATAAGGAACACATTAAAGGACCGTTTAGTTTGGCTCTGTGTCCAAAGCCTCTCCATTTCCAGATTTCTTCATTAACCTGGAATCCATTGTTTACACCCTCTATTTTCATCTACCTTGGAGGGAGGGGGTGTTATTGCAAGGGAAGACTGGCCAACAGAGTCAATTCTCCCTTTAAAGCTCCCGTTCACTTATCCTGAGACCTTTGGGCTCTTCAGTGTTTGAACAAATGGACCCACGTACATCCCAGGCCCATCTGGATGGCTAATCCATGTCCAAAGCTCTTTTGGAGGCTGTACAGCCACCCTCTCTCTTGTCTGTCTCTGTCTCTCTGTCTCTCTCTTTGGAGGGGGGAAGGCAGGGCAGTTGGGGTTAAGTGATCTGCCCAAGGTCACATGGCTAGTAAGTGTTAAGTGTCTGAGGCTGGATTTGAACTGTGCCACCTAACCACCCCCCTACACACCCTCTCTCTTAAGGTGGACACTCTTCCTATCCCACCAAGTCCCAAGGTTCAAACCTTGTTGAGATGTTGTTACTTCCTTCCTTATAACAACCCCCAGGTTAAACTCCTTGAGAGAAGGGACCGTCTATGGTTTGTTTGGTTTTTGTTTCTTTGTTTTTAATCCCTGGTGTAAAGGTATAAAGCAAGCTATTAATACGTATTTGTTAAATTTCTTCTGAGGACAACAGCTGCCAATAGTTTCTATCTGGGGCTTCTCTGGTTTCAGTGGAGTTCAAAATACTTTCACAACAGCCTTTCCAATGGCATCGCCATCTGGGAGCCAAGAACGTGGTCAAGGTGAGCACCAGAGCACGAGGGATGTCAGGGGGCTCTAGCTCCTATGCTTACTATGGTTATCAGTAGGGAAGAAATGGACATTTCCTCAAAGATAATGATTTGGGTTGGACTAGATGGCCTCTGAGGGCCTTCCCCCAAACTCCTGCCCCCATCTCTGATTATAGAATGGGGATGAACCAAATGAATGAAAAGCATTTATTAGGTTCTTAATATGTGCCAATCACCTTACTAAGTGCTAAGGATGCAAATACAAAATTCTGTCACACACAAAAATCACAATAAAGAATCTCT
>NW_027185798.1:16580553-16593499 GCF_028583685.1 Petaurus breviceps papuanus
TCTCTCTCTCCCTCTCTCCCTCTCTCTCTCCCTCTCTCTCTCTCCCTTTCTCCCTCCCTCCTTAATTGAGGGCTGGAGGAGAGGAGATAGAGACCCTGGGGACAGAGCGGGGTGGAATGAGAGCTCCGCCTTCAGCCTTCCATCTGGTAGTTGCCTGTTTTAACTAATCATCCTTATTAACTGAAGGCTAAGTTCTGTAGTTTCCACTTTGCTGAATAACTAAAATTCAGTACCCTCCAAAATGAGCACTGTGGGACAAAGCTCTAATTACCCCACCCTAGTTACACAAAAAGATATACAAAAGTCCTTAAAAAAAAGATTATACACTTTGAAACATAAGAAATGGATATATAGCATGAACAGTGGATAAGCAGCTCTCTAGCTAAACTAATAAAACGATAGGGAAAAGTTTCCTCCAGGATAATTTTATCTGAAAAGTTAATCTTCAACTTGAATCCACAAGACAAGATCTATCACCATATTGCTTTACTTTGTGCAGTCCCAGTGATTTATTTTCTAATGCATTTTCTTATCCACAGGGGACTACTTGTGTTATTCTGGATGACACATAGACAGACAATGAAATCATGCAGGTATTTGGGAGAGCGATTACTGGCCCAAACCTTCCCTCTGTTTGAACAATGGGCTGGCTTTGTCATCACCAAATCATTGGTGACTCACTGCCAGAAGCTTGCCTGTTTCAAATCAATCTCCTGGACATTCTTAAACATCAGCTTCTACGAGGTGACTGTCCAATGGAATGTATATGATACTAGCATAGACTGGGAGATGATTTAGCCAGAGGAGATAGGCTTAAGAAATTGCAGAAAGAAAAGTCAATTAGCTCTGTGGCACCCCCCTAGAAGAACAGAAGCTCCTTGAGGGCAGGGTTGCCTTTTGTCTAGTCTATCTATCTCCATTCCCCTTCCCCCCCCCCCCCAGCACACTAGCTCTTAATGAATGTTGGTTGAATCTTTCTAGAGGAGGTTTTCTAGATCACAAGAATAACAGAGGCCTAGAAAAGGCAGACAAGGTGAAGACTGTGAAAGTGAAATCCTAGGAGAGCTTTAAAAATAGGACAGAAGGCCCTTTATCTACAGTGGAGGATGAAGGATGCATCCTCAAGCCTAAGGCAGAGTGAGTCAGCCAAAGGCCATAATCATAGGACAAAAAATGAGAGGGGAGGGATTGAAATTCACAGGATTCTAACTAAATCTGCAGGATTCTTATATGAAATAAAGCCCATTTTTTAATCTTGCCGACAACACACATCTTGGGGGCCCCTTTCGAGCTCTGTGACTGTGTTCTGCGTGTGTGACTTCAGGCCACCATAAGCAGGCTGAAAAGAAGGTTTTGTTTCTGTGGCTTGAATTTTTGACATTGCTGCAAAGTTCATACATGGCTCAGTGGGAAACCAGCCACCTCTCAACCGAACAAAATTTCCTAACTCTTAGCCAAATAAGAAAAAAAAAAAGGGGGGGGGGAGGTGGCTAAAATGTTCTGTTTTGTACTTGGAAACAAATTTATCATTGCTAAAAATAACTAGTGCTGAGCCCAAGATGAAAGTGATTTTGCATGAGTTTTCAAATGTCTCACTAATTTTAGGAAAGACTGTCAGAGGAAGAGTCCCAGAGACATATGAAGGATTGTCGTTTCCAAAGTTAGGTTCATGGGCACGTCTCCCACAGTGCAATGACAAAGGCCATACTCAGAGGAAAACAAATGAGATGGAAGAGATTGAAATTCACAGAATTCTAACTCACTCTGCAGAAGTCTTACATGAAATAAATCCCATCTTTATCTTGCCAATAACACATTCAGTGTGTATTACGGAGATTATGGATCTGAATAGCCACTGGGAAATCCAATATGGACAGATTACCATCAGCTTGATCACAGAGAAGAGAAAATCTGAAATTAGCCATTAGAAGCATTCAGACTAGAAATATAATTTTTTCCATAATATACAGAGCTGTAAACATCCATCAGTCCTGATAAGAGGAACTGGAATGCCATCTTGAAAAGGCTATAATTTCAGATGACCCTTTAATTCAGTTCTGAAGCACAAAATATCAGAGTAAGGAATTACACAGAGGGAAGTAATTACAGGGGAAAAGTCATGGCCCCAGGGAAAAGTAGGAGTTAGAAAAGTTAGTCTGGATTTTGGCAGTGAGGCTAAGTTAACTCTGCCTTTCCCTGAGAATAGGAAGGAAGTGTGTGTTAACTCACAGAAACTGAGTGGGCTGATTTTTAAAAGTTGTTCGAAAAGGAAAAAAAAAGTAATGCTGAGTTAACAAAATACATTTGCATGACTAAAAGTGGAAGAAAAACCCCCCAGCAGGTTGGGAGTTGGAGGACTTGGCCTCTATCCCTTATTACCTTAGTGATCTTGGCCAATTAGTTTCTCTGGGTCTGTTTCCCCCTCTAGAAAATGAAGAGGTTGAAGTAGATGGCCTCTCAGGGCCCTTTCCACTCTAATTTATAATCCTACAATCCAAAAAGACCTTAAGAAGTCACGCTAAATTTGGCCCCAAAGAACACATTTATTAAGTGTCTGCTGTCTGCCAGGCAATGTGAGAAAATGCATCTTCCTCCTTTCTTTGCAGGGGTGGAAGTGGGGATGGGATGGGGTGGAGAGATGACCATGGGTGAGGAACACCAAAAGGCAGCTAGTGGCCCCATAGTGCATGGAGCACTGGGCCTGGAGTGAGGTCTGAGTTCAAATCCAGCCTCAGACACTTATTAGCTGTGTGACCTTGGGCAAGTCACTTAACCTCTGTTTGCCTCAGTTTCCTCATCTATAAAACTAGGTTAATGATAGCGCCTACCTCCCAGAGCTGTGAGGTCAAATGGTATAATATTTGTCAAGCACTTTGCAAACCTTGATGCTCAGTAGTTATTATGGTAAGATTCAGTTGATGCCTTGGTTAGTTCTGTGGAACTGCCTTTTTCCCCTCTCTTATCCTCTGTTTCAGGGGATACCTCTCTGGATATAGGGAAGGGATATATTTTAAGACAAAGACAAAAGAAATCAATACACATTTAAAAGAAAAAAAAAGAGAGAAGTAAAACTTTACTGGTAAATGCAAATCTATCTAGTTTTAAAATATCCTAGATGTTTAAAATATCCTTGGTCAGGAATGACAGTGGTACAGAACCTAAGACTCAAGGCCATTTATCTCTAATACACAACTCGGCCCTCTGGTGTTAACTTTTGTGAAGGGACTCATTGATTCCACTCACCCCCTGAAAGTGGCAGTGACTTTCCCCATGACAGTAGAGCTCCTTCACCTGCACAAAGGGGTGTCAGTGAGGCAGTTAATAGTTAACTCCCTCCATAGAAAGGGAGTTAATTTCTGGGCCTCTGCTTAGATAGGAAAAGAAAAGAACAGGTGATAGCCTCTCCAAGATATTATCATGGAGTACAGAATTTGAATCCTCATCTCAAGACTTTTTCAGGAAGGTCTCAATTGCTGGTATGGAAAATGAACGATGAATGATGAAGTATTTTTTAAGCTATGATTTCATACCAGGCACTGTGCTACACACTAGATACACAAATACAAGAAACCAAGATGGCACCTGCCAGGGGTGTGCTGGTAAAAGCAAAATGACCGGCTACAGAAAGGATGAACGATTTTTAAGTTTAGTCTGTAATAATAACATCTTCATCACTTTCTTAAGGCTAGACTCTCAACAAAACGATAAATCAAGGCCTGATTTGTACTGTTTGCTGATTTCCCAGGAGGTGTAAATGCTCACACTAAAAATTTAACAATCTAAAATTTAACAATTTAAAAATTCAACAAAGTTTGCCGGTAAGAATTGGTTTCAGAGCAAACTTAGCCCCTTGTCCTCGAAGAGATTACATTCTAATGGGGAAAAAACAGGGTGAGTGGGAGGGAGAGCTCTTCTACAGAGGGCTGGGAGATGGCCAGAAAGCTTCCTGGTGGGCCTGGGTCAGAGTAAGAGAAGGAGAAAGCTTACCAGAGAACAATTAGCAAAAGAGAACAATTAGAAAATCCATTTTTAAAATTTAGCATTTATCGTAACAAGTAGGCAGTTTGGAGGAGTGGGGAGGTCGACACAGGTATATTAAAATGCATTAAAATTCTTAGTCAAGTTGGGATTTTTACAACATGACCCCAGGCTAAGTCAACACTTTCAAAGAGCTGAACCAAAAACCAACACCTTTGAGAAAGTGTGGAGAGAATTAAAATTCATGAGTTTGTTAATAGTTCTTCATCAATATTAAGAGTTTGGTTTTTTTTTCTTTTTAAAATGAGTAGATGGAGATCGCAGCGTTCACGCTTGAAGATGGTCCTAACAGTATGGACTGTTTTTTGCACAAAGTAATGATTGTGGAAGCTGAGGGGGCGGACCTTCTTTGCTCGCCCTGAACAAAGCCCACTGCTTTTAATTGGCAGCTACCCTTGGTGTTACAGAGCCTGGCACTGTTGGCATTTTGTTTTCAGATCTACAATTATCTCAAAGGCTTGGCTTAAAAAAAATGCTTGCCAATTTTGTCTACCCCCATGGTGTGTGTCTTACTGGTGTTTGCCTGCACTTCTCAGCCAGGTCATTTAATCCTAAACTGTGGAGAAAAGGGTTCTTTTGTCCCCTGCCTACAGCTGCCTCATCTTCTGCCCTCCAGGGTACTGAGGCATCCTCTGGCCATCTGTCCGTTTTTTGTCCATATCTGCCCATCTCAGTAAGCAAGGTTTGGAGCAAACCATGCCCCTTCTCTCTGTTTCCCCTCTCTGGTTACAAGAATGGAAATGAAAAAGGGAAAGGTGCAGCTTAGGAATGCCATGGTTAGAGTCCAGGGCCTGGAGTCAGGAAGACCTGAGTTTGAATCCTGCCTCAGACCTTAGCTGTGTGACCCTGAGCACGTCATTTACCCACTCTGTACGTCAGTTTCCTCATCTAGAACTTGGGAGTAATGATAGGACCTACCTTTCAGGGCTGCCTCTTGGCCAACCTCAAAGAGTTATATGATGATGATGGTGATGGTAACACCCAATAATGGTGCCAGAAGACAGATGATGAAAATTTCCCAATATGTAAAAAATCAAATTAAGTACATTAATTAATTAACTCCCAGGAACTGATGCAGAGAGAAAAATGCAGGATTATAATCAACCATAAACATTTATTAATCTCCTACTATGTGCCAGGCACTGTGTTAAGTGATAGGAATACAACCAGAGTCAAAAGACAGTTCCTGCCCTCAAGGAGCTTACAATCTAATGGAGGAGACAAAGAGAAAATAAATATATACAAAGCAAACCCTATGCAGGATAGACAGGAAGAGGGAAGGCATTGGGATAAGAGGGGAGGCTTTCTGTAAAAGTGGGGTTTTAGCTGGGACTTAAAGGAAGCCATGGTGGTCGGTGGTTGGAGCGGAGGAGTGAGAGAATTCCAGGCCCACAGGACAGCCAGAGAGAATGCCCTGACCCCAAAGACGGATAATAATGGAAAATAATTAGTCAGGGCAGAGACTCTTGCAGACTGTGGGAATTGAGCTTAAGTCTTGAAGGAAGCCCCTGAGGGGGCAGAGCATTCTGGATATGGGGAACGGCCAAGAGAAAGGTATATCTCCTCATATTTAAAACAAAGACGTCTGAGGTCTTTGTCCAATCTCAGTTTATGATCCTATGATCTGAGTTCAAACCCTGATTCTGCCATGTACTCATTCTGTGATCTTGGGCAAATCCCTGAACCTCTCTGGGACTCAGTTTCCTCAAGTGTAAAAAGGAAAAGGTGAGCTGTCTAAGCACCCTTCTAGGCTACTGTGAGGTCACTTTTGGTTTTAAGCAGGAGTAAAGGTAGAGTGACCCAAAGTGGGGAGGGGGCATGGGGAGACAGGCAGGAAACTTTACCACAGGTTCTCTAAATGTGAGATTCTTGTCTCCTTGCATGCTAGATAAGGGAGAGCACAGGTGGCAATCTGTACCAAGGGAGGAAGTCCCCACATCAGTGGGATCGCAGATCCATCAATAAACTATCCCAGTTCTGAAATCTCCCTTGTAAATAAAGAAAGCAGGCCTTAGGCTCCTTGGGTTTCACCAAAGTTAGCCAAAATGCCAGAATTAGCTGAAGAGACCCTGGGCCCTGAGTTAGCACTTACACATGCCTAAGGTGGCCTGTTAAAGCCATTCTGCATTTATCTGTATTTCCACCTACTGCAGACTGGTGTGAGGTCACCTTCTCGGCTACTGCTCTGCCTATCCTACTGGGTCATTACTATAACTTTGACTTCTCTCCAAAAGACTGTCAAAAAAAACCCCTGGCTTAACAAAGGATGACAAAGGGCCAGGAGAAGCCCGACAGATGTTTTTGCTACTAGAGACATTCTAAATGTCAACTTCTATAGCCAAGAGGAGAAATCAAAAGAACCAAAAAAAAAAAAAAGACAAACCACTGATGCTTTGGGACTCAAGGAAGGGGACCTTGGGCTCCTAGCCCTGGTCTGCTCACATCTGGAAAAGTGGGATGAGGTTTGGAGACAGAAGGACATTGAGAAGCTGCAAAATATCTAAACAGGCTGGGTGAATAAGGACTGGCTGAGGAGCTGGGGATGTTTGGCCTCAGAACGAGAAGAGCTGGGGGACTGGGTAATGATAGCTGTCTTCAATTAAACCAAGAGCTGACATGTGGAAGAGGGAGGGTCACAGATTTAGAGTAGACCTTCTTCAAAGATCAACCCAGTCGAAATCAGAAAGGCTCGTCATCAGCCAAGAGACAGATATTTGGGTTGCAGAAAGACACCAAACTACACCCTAAGATGTGGTGGGATAGTGGTCTGCCCTCAGTGAAGGGAATGCCTCTATTGCTGTCATTTTAAAAGACTGAAAAGGGGAAAGGGGAAGGAAAGAACCTTTTGAAAAACTGATCATAGCAAAGATGTTTGGGAACAACAGAGATGTCAGCAAGAAATGAATAGCGCAGAAAAGTTTTAATGTTTTTCTGTGGAATTTAGAGAAAAATGACTTGGATCAATCAATCAACAAGCATTTACTATGGGCCTACTATGTGGGTTGTCAGTAGTGTGTATGTCTGTGTTCTGCTATTTCAGTTGTATCCGACTCTTTCTTGGCAAAAATTCTAGACTGGTTTGCCATTTCCTTCTCCAGCTCTTTTGACAGATGAGGAAACTGAGGCAACCAGGGTGAAGTGACTTGCCCAGGGTCACACAGCTGGGAAGTGGCTGACACTGGATTTGAACTCAGGAAGATGAGTCTTCCTGATTCTTGGTCCAACACTTTATCTACACCTACCTGTCCATACAAAGAGGGGGATCATCAGATTTTCAGAGGACAAAGGGTTAATTCATGCTAGAATTGAGAGGATGAAAAAATCCCAAAAGGTCTTGACAAGTTGGAAGCCTGCAACAAAAGCAGCAGGATGGAACATAATGGGGCTCGATCTTAAAGGCTGCTTCAGGCAAAGAAGGGATAGGGGAAACCTGACTTTGCAGTGGTTCTCGCAAAAAAGATCTGAAGGTTTTCATCAACCACGACCTTAACGTGAGCCAACGTGGCAGAGGGATGGCTAAATTAAGTTGCTGCAGTCGTAGGATGCACTGATCATGGCGTGGTATCCAGATGGCAAAAAGCAATCATTCTAACTGCATGTTGGCCCCAGGGGGTCAGAATCATCTGGAGGTCAGGCGCTCCCCCCTTTCCCCCCACCGCACACTGTTAATTGATTCCATGAAACCTTGGCTTTAGGTGACAACATCATGGGGGCAAGTTGGTTCCATAGCAACAGAGTTATAAATGGAAGAGATGAATAGGTTCTTGAACAAACAAGTTTAGGGCCATAAAAGCTTTAAATCAGCTTCTATAAAGTCCTGAGATCATGACAGGGCAAAGTTGCTTAGACACCAAGACGCTTGACATGCATCATGAAGGGGGCATCTCGCCAAGGTCAGGGGTGGGGAGAGAGAGACAGTAGACTTTAAAAAGGCAAAAAACCCAGCAACATCTTGGAAGGGAGATGGGAAGAAGGGCTTGTCCTTCCCCAAGAATTTCTTTCAAAACTCAGTTAAAATCTCACCTTCTATAAGAAGAATTTCCTGGTCCGCCTTAATCTTAGTGCCTACCCTCTGAGATGAGTTCCAGTTTATCTTAAATCTGTCTTATTTGTACATAGTTTTTTGTGTTGTGAGTTCCTAGAGAGCCAGGATTGTTGTTGTTTTTTTTTACTTTCTCTAAATCTTCGGTGTTTAATGAAGGGCTTGGCACATAGTAGGTGCTTAATCGAACTTTTTGGCTTAGCCTGGGATCTGAAGGTTTTCAGATCCCAGGTGACAACTACAAAAGGAACTGAATATTGCTCCAAAAAAGGGAAAAGCACATGAAATCTTGTGTGCAGATGTGAAAGGTACAATCCAACTCCCTGGAAGTTCCTGCAGTTTGCAGAAGAGCCAGGACAAAATGACTAGAACCCAGACCACCCTTCTCAAGAATCTAGAGTATGGGTAACACATGAGACAGTGACTTTGAAACTGCCCAGAGTGGACTAGCAAATAGTAAACCCTCCTGATTTTTCCCCCTCTTCTCTCCTCATTTGTGTTCCAAAAGCAGCATAGAGAGGGTGATTGATTCCATACTATAAGCCATAAATTGGGCTTATCAGTGACCTGGCACAGACTATGCTTCACATCTGTCTGTGCCAACCCACAACCCAAGTGAAGATTCACCCTGGACACCCTGGGGTGGTGGTGCTGGTCCGCAGGACTGGCTGAAGGACCTTGTAGAAGGTATGCCTGAATGAAGTCTGGCTATAATGCAGCACCTATTGATTAATTTATTCAAAAAGTATTTAAGTATGTACTGGAGATACAGTCAAAACTGAAACAGTCCTGCCTTCAAGAAGTATACATTCTACTGGAAATGAATGAATGAATGAATGAATGAATGATGAATGAATGAATGAATGAATGAATGAAAAAGCATTTGGAAGAAAGGCCTGGGAGGAACAGGGGTGCAACCAGAACCGGGATGATTGTTGCAGGGATGATTCCATCCAATAATGAACAACTTTGGGATAGATGCTGCAGAGAAAAACACGTCGACCTCCAAAATACACCTGCATCACCCCGACAATTCACTGAAACACCATGTAGGGCAGCCAGGAAGGAGTCTGGCTGGCACAGACACTGAATTCCATATGTGCTGAATTACAGGGTCAGTGTCAGGCTTCCTGCTGAGATTGCACATTTGTAGGGACCAAGATGCTGACGGAGGATGTGGCAAACCTCAGCTCTACCATAGGCATGCTGAGGGCCTAAGAGTGAAGGCCTTGAAATTGCTGGCTGGGCCTCACTGAAAAGGCTGTTTGTTTCATCCATCCCTTTTTGGACCAAGTCTATGATTTCATCGCCATAGGGAATTCCCAGTGAGGAAATCTCCTCTACCAGTGAGGTACCTTCTCCCCTACTTATAATCTTAGAGACTTGCTTGGCACAAATAGAGAAAGAAAGACAGACAGAGAGACAGAAACAAAGACAAACAGAGACAGACAGACAAAGAAAGTGAGAAAGACAGAGAGACAGAGGCAGAGAGAGAAGGGAAGACAGAGAAACAAAGACACAGACAGAGACAGAGAGAAACAGTGAGAGAGAGAGAGAGATATCTGTCTAACTACATATAGATATAGGGAGCACAATGGATAGAGTGCCAGCCCTGGAATCAGGAGGACCTGAGTTCAAAACCAACCTTAGATACTTACTTAGCTGGGTGACCCTGAAAAATGAGCTAGAGAAGGAAATGGCAAACCACTCCCATATCTCTGCCAAGAAAACCCCAAATGGGGTTGCACACAATTGGACACAACTGAAACAAGTCAACAACAAAAGTCTCCATATAGACATCTACTATAGCTACATATCTATATATATCGGGATATATCAATCCTGGCTTCATGAAGGGTAAGCCTTAGGAATAAGTGGCTTGGTTAATATCTGAGAGCATCAAGATCCTGAAATCATCACTACCTCCATTTAGCAGGAGAACATTACTGATTTTAAGTTAGCATGGTTTTCTCTTTCCAAACCCTGGAAAAATATCCTAGCAGTTCTGAGAGTGAACAATGAAGGCTTTTTCATTTCACAGTACCCAATGCAGCTTTGTCTGTACACACCCTTTATTTCTGTGATATCAGAAGGAAAGAACCATGAGGGGCTTAGAGTGAAGTTTTATCAGAGTGAACAGAAGATGAAGTCAGGAAGCCAAATCATCTTATTTTGAACTCCATGGGAAATGCAAATAAAAAGGAACCAAAACCTAAAAACCTTGGCAGAAGGCATGATCTTGGGGGAGCCCTCCTGAGTTTCTAATTTGAGTGTGAACAACATTTAGGTCCCTAATACCCAATGAACTGACTAGAGGTTTTATATTTGAGTAGCAACAACAAATGACAATTGAAGGCAATTACCAATGTACTTGGTAATTATGGTAGAATATAAGAAACATGGACTCACAGGAATCAATTCTGAGTGAATGCTACCACTACCACCACCACCATCATCATTATCATACAAGAGCAATTGATAAAAAGCATGGAATTTGGGGAGGGAAAAATGTTTATTTCTTTTTACTTTGAATAATATTCCATTTTTTCCCAATTACATGTAAAAACAATTTTTAACATTCTTTTTAAAATTTTTGATTTCCAAATTCTCTTCAGGGAGAGATTTTTTAAGTCTATTATAGTTCTTCTTATCCTTAAATCCATTATCATCTCCCTTAAATAGAACCAAGTATGGACTCCAAATGATGGAGGAAGCTGACATCATATTAATTAGCTACATGGCTCTGCTGAAAAACACATTAAATGCCTCCTTTATCTTGTGAAATCTTTCTCCAATGTTATCAAAAGGCCATCAGGACTCATTAAGTGTAAAATGTCTAATGTATGCCAAGGGAAGATACAGACCAAAGGCTTTGAGCTTGAAGCCTAAGGTCACAGTGGACCAATGGATGAAGGCAACACCCCAATAAATCTCCTCTAGACAAGACACCTCAGGATAAAAAAAAAGCTCTGAAAAAGCTAGAGCTGATTATGTTGAGACTTATTAGAATTATGAAATCAAAACTGAATGAGAAGAACATGTCTAGGGCAATTAACACCTATGCAATACCAAATTTAATGTACATACTTTTGAAATTGTAATAGACCATAATAGACTTAGAAAGTATGTTCACAGAAACCTACACAATATTAACAAAGCATGAGGTCTACACCCCAAGGCAGCTACCACAATGAGCATTCCCTTACCAAAAGGAAGATCAATTGACAAAATTCTTAGAGCATGTGATAAATAGGTCATCAACCTACATAAATACCTTTGGAACAAGCAGATTTTACTTTGACAAGTAATAGTGAAGATTGGTAACACGTACATGCCATTGGATTTGTCCAATGTAACTGAAATGGGTTTATTTTCAGATGTAGCCTATGAAACGGTTAAGCTCCGAGCACAGAATTAAAGACCCTCCTTAGGTAACATCCTCATGTACAAACAGTGTACAAACAGACAAGGGCCCAACCAATCCCCTGTCACGTGGATTTACTTACGAAAGCCAAGGAATCTATAATGGTAATTCAGGATCAAGGTCATCATCACCAAAAATTAAAAGGAGGGTTATCCTTGAGGAGTCCAAGCTTAGTGACAAATCTAGATTATACAAAGAGATAGTAGAGGGGCAGCTAGGTGGTGCAGTGAATAGAGCACTGGCTCTGCAGTCAGGAGGACCTGAGTTCAAATGTGACCTCAGACACTTAACACAAAAACTAGCCGTGTGACTTTGGGCAAGTCACTTAACCCCAATTGCCCTCCAAAAAGCAAAAAAAGAAAGATAGAAACTATATGATATCACCACAGGCTGTAAACATTTAGCACCTAATGAATACTTAGCAAGATGTGATCTGGTGGCTAGATTTATATATATCAGAGATTTGCTATTTTTCATGGAATGACACGTGTCATATGACAGACCTCAGACAATCCTAGAGAACTTGGCCAATAAATTACCAGAATAGGCCCATATGCTCTTAGATATGCTGATGCATTGGCTGGTTTTGCTAGATTATTTCTCTCTTTTTTTTTTTTAATTAAGGGCATAGGTGATAAACACATACACACACATATGTGTGTGTGTGTATGTACGTGGAAATGAAGGTAAAAGAAAATAAGTTTAAAAGAATTTCACCATTTAAATAGTCCCTATTTAATTTCACAATATCATTTCCATTTTCAATTAAAAAAAGACTGCAACGCCATAAGTGACCTGGGTCAGAAGCTCCCAAGTTGATCAATATGTCAGTACTTGGATGGCCCCATCAGAAACATGGGTACTTCCCCCCAAAACTGATGAATATAAGGCAATCTGTGTAATTCTTGACCATATCCTCTTACAGAGAAATCCTCTACCAGAGGGCTCATCCGGCAACATGGAGACATTGCTTGGCTAGGTGGTATGGTAGATAGACTGGTAGGCCTAGAGGGTCAGGAAGGCTTGAGTTTAAATCTGGCCTCAGACGCTTACCAGCTTTGTAATCCTGGTCAAATCATGTAACTTCTGCTTGTCTCAGTTTCCTCCCCAAAATGGGAGTAGTAAGAGTACCTACCTCCCAAGGTTGTGAAGATCAAATAGGAGAATAGCTATAAAACACTCAGCACAGGGCTTGGCATACATTAAGAGTGATATCAATATTAGCTATTATCACCTATTATTTTAAAATGTTCCTGGAATTACTTTGGCTTCATTGGGCCTCACACCAAGCTTCCATTTTCTTCACCACTGTTTTGAGTTGTGATTTTGCTTATAATCTTCACGCCATCATCTTCTATGATGTTTTAAAGATGAGCTCATCCTCCAAACTGGTGCTGGATGCCACGTCTCTGCACTGGGCGAGGGCGTCTCATGAACACTTG
>NW_027185798.1:16593509-16611547 GCF_028583685.1 Petaurus breviceps papuanus
GAGGGCGTCTCATGAACACTTGGATGCCATGTCTCTGCACTGGGCGCAGGCGTCTCGTGTCTGCTGGATGCCATGTCTCTGCACTGGGCACAGGTGTCTCATGCCTACTGGATGCCATGTCTCTGCACTGGGTGAGGGCATCTTGAATCTGCTAGTGAATGTGGCTTCTGGGCTCTTCTGGCCTCCTTGTTATAGCTCTCATGTCTGAGGTTATTACAAACTTGAAGACACAATGGGTCAGAAAAATCTGCAAAAATCACTACTGGGACCAGACTCAGTGAGCTCACAGCAACTCCCCTGGCAAGGAGACAGTTCACAAAAGTAGCAAAGGAAAGTGTCTTTAGAATGTAGAAGGGTAAAACCAAGACCTCCCAAGGTGCTTTTGGAAAACAGATACCTGGGGATGAGCATTGCTCTCCCAAAGACCAGTCTCAGGTTAACAGGCACTTACAGTCTCAGGAAGCAGGCCTCCCAGCGGCTCCTGGGGGGCTCCAGCATCGGCACTCCTGGCTCACAGGCCTGGCTCCTCCTGAAGTCTGGCATGGCTCCCCGGCTTCAGTATCCCAAGCCATTTCTCAATCACTAGAGAGCACAGAACTCTGCCCCCCACAAACTGCTCAATGCCATTGGGTGCTGTCTCTGCCCACTGGGGAGGGAAGGACCTCCCCAAATCTCCTCTCTGGTAGGAGAAGCAACTGTCCAAGCGTCACAGCTCCAGTGATACGAGGCCAAACTAGTCACTGAGGCTGTTTTGCTACCCTTTCTACTACCAACCTCTGACCTCACAAAGGCCTGCCCAGGAAACAGGAAACTCACTGTCTCCAGCAGTGATCCAGCTGCCAACCTCAGGTTCAGAGGCTGCCCGGAGACTTAATGCCCTTTCTGTCTCTCCCATCAGTAAGTAGTATCTTCTGAGCCTGGAGGGGTCTCCTACAATCCCTGCTACAGAGAAGGGCAAAACTGGTGAGTTTAGGCATTCTGAGCTGCAGCGGGATGAGCCAATTCACACTAAGGCTTTTGTTGTTCAGTCATTCCAGTCGTGTCCAACTTTTTGTGACCCCATTTGGGTTTTTCTTGGCACTTTGAGTGTTTGTTATTTTCTTCGCTAGCTGATTTTACAGTGAGGAAACTGAGGCAAACAGGGTTAAGTGACTTGCCCAAGGTCACACAGCTAGTAATGTCTGAGGTTGGATTTGAATTCAGGTCCTCCTGATTCTAGGCCTAATACTCTATCCACTGCACCACCTGGCTGCCCTTTCACACAAGGTTTATTTATATAGCTTTTTAATATAGTGAGACCTCAAGAGCAGAGGGCCACCAGGATCACCTAAAGAGAGGGGCAAATGGGTCCAGGTCAGACATGGAGCAGGAGAAAGCTTCCATGTCAATTGGTAGTGAGACAGAATCCACATCTGGCTGCTGTAATTCTAGCCCAGCAAAGCAGAGAGACCCAGTCTAAAAAAAAAAAAGTATCTTCTTCCCAGGTGAATATCCCTGATTGGCTTTTAACAAGACATCCTAATTTCTCCATAATCTGCTCTTAAATCTCAAAGAATCTCATAGAGGCAACTGGGTGGGATTATTCAAATCCCTCTAGGCTGTTACCAGTCATACCTAAGGAAGAAGGGGTAGGTGAGGAACCATGTGGATATTTCTAGGGCTATGAGAAAGTATTCTTCTCAGGATACCAAGACCCTTGAGGGAGAGTAGAAGTAAAGGGAAGAAAGGAATGAGAAGAGAGTGGGGAGAAAGGAGGAAAAGAAAGCATATGAAGAGAGCAGTGATAAGAGGGTGGGAGGACGAGGGGAAGGGATTGGGGAGAAAAATGAAGCAAGAAAGGAGGAGCCTTCTCTGCCCCAGCTACACGTCACTCAAACATCTCCAAGACATAATGATGTCCAGAGATAGCATTTTTACTTTCATCCATTTCCAAGGATCAATGATTATCTCAAATAGGTTGGATTGGTATTGCCATGATTACAAATGGCATCTTCTCACCCTTATTCTTTCTGCCCATTCAGAGTTTGACCCTGACCATTGGTCTAACTATACCCATGGACAGATGATTCAGAAATTACTCCCACATCAGTAACCAGGCATTTCCATATGGAATCCTGCACACAGTAAGTGTATAATAAATGTTGGCTGAATTGGACCAAAGATAGATGACTTCACTTCTCTGTGGTGTCATCTGGTGTTTCCTCCATCTGGCACCATCTGATTCTCTTCCTCAAATAACTATTCATGATCTACCAGAACAAGACTTTTGAGCCATTTTCACATCTTCGACTGCTTCCATTTCTTGGTCCCAGCATATTTTTCTACCATCCTTCTTCACATTGACATCATCAAGGGTCAAGGCATACAGTAAGCACTTAATAAATGCTGACAGATTGATCTCTTGGTGCTTCAGACAACTCTCTAAGATCACAAGGTGCGGAGTGTTTAGAACATTTTTTTAATTGAATAATGCTTCTGAGTCACACTTTAAAAGAGCCACACTTCTGAGAATTATTTCTGATTTCATTGATACAGGAAACCCAGAGGGCTGAGTTAGAGTTCCCAGTAGTTCATCCAAGTAGAGATTTCCAGCAAGGCAATGGAAAATACAGGACTGAGAATTCTGGAAACAGATTGGGGGTAGAGTTAGAGATTTCAAAGTCACCTGCAAAGACAATATAATGGTAGCCATGGAAATAAACCGCTATTTCCCAGGGAGAGAGAACAGACAGAAAAGAGAGCTAAGATAGAAGCCTTAGAAACACTCACTTTAAGAGTGGAGGAGGAAGATGCAAGAAAAGAAAAAAAGAAGGAATAATCTGGGAAGTAGGTGAAAGTAGGTGTCCCGTAAGAGGGACAAGATAATGGAAGCCAAAAGTGGGGATGATTTATAGCAGGAAGAGATAGACCACAGTGTCAAAGACCCCCCAGAGGAGGAGGAGGTCAGCCAAAAGGACATTGGATTTGTCAATAAGGTAACCTTGAAGGGAGCTGCTTCAGGAGAATGGTGGGGACACATGCCAACCTGCAAATATCACAATGTCCTCAAGGGCACAAATAGATCTTTATGTTTACCTAAGAAAACTAAAGTAGGAGGGTAAGTGTGCTGCTTCTGTTATCACATGACATATTCTAAGTCACATATAAATCCTTTTATAAATTGTTTGGTGTTTTTGGATGATCTGCATCACCTCTCTCTCTCTCTCTCTCTCTCTCTCTCTCTCTCTCTCTCTCTCTCTCTCTCTCTCTCTCTCTCTCTCTCTCTCGCCTTCCTTCCCTCTCTGTCTCTTTTTTCTCCCTTCTATTCTTCCTCCTCCTCCCTCAAAATGTTCTAGGTTTTGTTCCAGAATTTGCAACTGAGGTAGAAGCAAATGGCATTTATAATTTTCAGAACTATTTCTAGCATGCCTGCAGTGTATAAGGCCCTGTATTCAAATGAAAATATAATTTTCATATTTCTATTGACAAGGTAGGGGACTACAGGTATGGAATGTTGCAACTATTGTCAGACACAATTGGTTAGTTTTGCTAAATTGCCTTTTCCCCCTTTCTTTTAAAAGTCCTGTTACTAAGGGAAAAAGAAGCTTATTTAGAGATGAATCAGGTAATATAAAAATAAAAGTTATCAATAAAAACATTGAAAAGTATTGCAAGATTTTTTAAAAAGAATATAATTTTTCAAAATATAATTTTAAAAGAGTCATACTTCTGAGAATTATTTGCTAATGTAGAAGATTCCATCCCTGCACAGCTACCAGGGCTGGCCTTGCATAAACACCCATTTGACATCATTTGGAATTCCCAAGATACAGATTATGTGACCCAAGATGGATGCCCCACACCAACATGTTCTTTCAGTCTTTTGGATAAAAACAAGTAGCCTCTGTGGGAGAGGAACCTCTCTGGAACCCCCAAAGTAGAATAATGTAGAGGAAAGTCTATTGGATCTACAATTAGATATATTGGGTTTGAACTTCAACCTGGATGTCCCTGAATAAGGCATTCCACCTGTGGAACTCAGTATAAAATGGGGGACGGACAAACTCTTCTTTCAAGACATATGTCCTGGCCATTTATTGGCCTTGGGAAAGGGCAAGACAAGTCAATACCTTTCTAAAGACCCCCCTTACTCTGAAATGAGAGGATGTCCTGTATAACAGCAAATTCTTAATAAAGCTGTATTGTATAGCTTTTTTAGCCTATGATAATTACTGAAATAAAGCATTGTATTAAAAAAAAACTAACCTATTACTGCAGTTAGTAAACTGCCTTTTTTGCTTAAAGACCATAAGGAAAATGAAGGCAGTATTTAATCAAGGTGAGCGTTGTTCCTGGGATGTTTTCTTAGCCTATTTTGAAAACAATATTGTTTATAGCAGAGTTTTTTTTTCATTATTTTAACAAAGTAGGACTATTTTATGAAGGATACTTGAAACCAGTAATTTACATTTAAGAGATAAGTATTGACATAGTTATTCGCTACTGAAATAGTGACAAATGTTTATTGTCAAGGTCTTTGTTTACTTTATAAAATTTCCTGTATATATTTATATGTTACATAAAAAATGAACTTTTCTTTTTTTCTGGGTAAATTATTCTTGAATATAATCTTATGTAATTTTTCTTCTGGAATATCGTATTACAAGCTCTCTGTTCCTTCATAGTGGCAGCCACTAAATCATGTATGATTCTGACTGTTGTTCCTTAGTACTTGAATTCTTTTTATTTTTTCCTAGTTGCTTGAATCAGTTTTTATTTGACCCAGAAGCTCTGGATTTTGACTATAATGTTCTTTGGAGTTTTTATATTGAGTTTTCTTTTTTTGCTTTTGGAGGGCAATTGGGGTTAAGTGACTTGCTCAAAGTCACACGGCTAGTGTGTCAAGTATCTGAGTCTGGATTTGAACTCAGGTCCTCCTGAGTCCAGGGCTGGTGCTCTATTCACTGCACCACCTAGCTGCCCCAAAAATGAACTTTTCTAATGTCTATTTGTAATTGGCATTATCACTTTTTAAATAAAATACATCTTTAAAAAAAATGGTGGACTGAGCAAGATGGCTGCTATAGTCAGGACCTGACCTTCCACCCCTCAAGCTCACTGCCTAGTGTCAACTATGTGTGCCTTTGGGTGAATCCATTTATCAGGTTTTCAGTCTTTCCAATTGTCAGCTAAGCAAACATAGCCCTTACTGAATGAGATACCCTAAGGCTGAGCAAATTAGTTTTGCTGGGGGAGAGAGAAGGGATTAAGTGAAAGGTTTAGGGCTTGGATATTTCCTGGACAGGATAACCTCCTAATATGTTACCCTAGGAGGCTAAAGGAAGAATCCAAGGGAAACCATTAGACTCAAAAATTTACTTTAAAAAAAGGATAGAAATTTTAAAAATACATGAAACATTTTATTTGTCTTTTTTTAATTTTAAAACATTAAGAAAATATTACTTTTTCTCAATAATAATGGATGTTCATTAATACTAATTGCTAACTATAGCTAGCATTTACATAGCATGTGAAGGTGTACCAAGTGCTTTGCAAAAGTATCTCATTTTATCCTCACAACAACTTTGGCAGGTAGGTGCTGATATCCCCATTTTACAGATGAGGAAACTGAGATAGGAAGAGGTTAAGTGACTTCCTCAGGGTCACACACCTGCTAAGTGTCTGAAGCTGGACTGGAACTCAAGTCTTCCTGATTCCAAGTTCATCCCTCTATCCACTGCTCTACCTATTTATCATCAAGTCAATAAGCATTTATTGAACACCTACTGTATACTAGGCACTGTGATTTCAAGTTTACAAAGCCTCTAAAATACATGACCTCATTTCATCATCCAACGACTACATTATTATGGTAACTACATTTTAGAGATGAGGAACCTAGGGGAGGGTAGTTGACTGGTTCCTCAGAGAGAAGTGTCATTGTTATAACTAGAATCCAGTCTTTCTGATTCCAAATCCAGTTTCCATGCTGGCTTTCAGCAAAATCTTTATTTCTACAGTCAGAAATTAAAAGGAAAAAAATGTCTCCACATAACACATTGAACAACTCCAGAGCAAGATCCTGATCTGGTCTTAATCACCAATATTTAACTGTTATTCAGTTGTGTCTGACCCTTAGTGACCCCATTTGGGGTATTCTTGGCAGAGATACTGGAGCGGTTTGCCATTTCCTTTTCAAGTTCGTTTTACAGATGAGGAAACTGAGGCAAACAGGGTTAAGTGACTTGCACGGGGTCACACAGCTGGTAAGTGTCTAAGGCCGGATTTGAACTCGGAGAGATGAGTCTTCCTGACTCCAGGTCTGGTGCTCTGTGCACTATGGTGCCACCTAGCTTCCCAATAGATGGAAATAGGCCCCCCCACAATGGGTTTTCAGTGGCCAATGAGAAATGATAATAACAATCATCACTGAGATTTACGTGATTCTTTTGGGTTTAATTCACACCTGCTGAGTTTCTCAACTACCTAGGTTCAGCAAGTATTATTGTTCCCATCTCAGAGATGAGAAAACTGAGGTTTAAAGGTTTAAGAGGACCTGAGTGTGGACCTTGGCTCTGTGTGACTCTGAGCAATCCCTTACTGGGCCTCAGTTTCTTCATCTGTAAAATGGAGGGTCTGGACAAGGTGGCACAGCTGCTTTGGGCTTCCTGCTAATCCTCAATCCCACAGGGCCACCCAGAGCACAGGGCAGGCCAACATGAGCCAGGATGGATGTCTCACTGCACCTACTTAGCTAATCTGACAAGTAGTACCACATGACGAGAGACTGCAATGCAGTATCCATGCCCAGCAGTCATAAGCCCTGGGAACTCGGAAGGAGAACGGTCCAGGTTTCTTTCCTGGGTAAATGGATGGAGGTGCCTAATCCAAAGGAGTGTTTCATGAGTGGGGCTCAGGGTTCACTGAAGCTGCTGCCCCCGTCCCCCAGCAGGCAGGCAGGTGGGTGGGCGACCCCTCACCTTGTTTGTCACTCACCCTGACAATTCACACTGGTTCTGTGGGATGTAGTGGGGGAAATTTAGGGGTTCCACCTCCCCAGTTACAAATCTCTTACCTAGGGGCTAGTGGGCCAGCCCCAGTCCTCGGGCTGATTTCCTTCGCCCAAGGTGCCCCCTTTCCCAAGCTGACAAACATGAAACTCTGCTCACTCCCAGGAAGAACAGAGCCCCATCAGCCAGCAGGCCCCAGAGCCGTTCCCATGGCAATGAGAGGAGCCCATGGCTATTTAAAGGTGTCTCCTTTTGAATCACGACCCTTATTAGACATCGATATTTATAATGTTGTCATTTATTTTAAAATGCTACTGACTTCTCTGCTTCTTTTTTTAAAGGGGAGGGCAATTCTCCAAAGCAGCAGTGCAAAGTACATTGTTTAGGTGGAAAGCCTAAACAATAGGGCCTGAGCCAATCTGAGAAGTTAGGGCTCCCCTTGGTTTTTCAGTCTTTACAACTATCAGCTAACTTTCCTTTGAGATATTGCCAGGGAAAGGATCAAGAGAAAGGTTCTGGAGCTGGACCCGTCCCAGGGAGGGTCTGAGTGGGAATCCTGCCTCTGTCACTCTCTACTTATCTTACTCACATGCCCTTAGTTCAGAGGCCCCTAGGTCACTCCGTCTGCTTCAGTCCCCTCCTCTGTAAAATGCAAGCAATAAGAACAGCTGCCTCTTTCCAGTATTGTTGTGAAGATCAAATGAGATGGGAGCAGCTAGATGGCCCAATGGACAGAGCCCTGGACCAGGGGCCAGGAAGCCCGGAGTTCAAATCCAGCCTCAGACACTTACTAGCTGTGTGACCTTGGGCAAGTTACTTAACCTGTGCCTGTCTCAGTTTCCTCAACTGTAAAATGGGGGTAATAATAGCACCTGTGAGGATAAGATAAAATAATATTTGTAAAGCACTCTGCAAACCTTAAAGTGCAATATAAATTCTAGCCATTATTATAATCACTGTAATTGCTGTATGCTCCCCTCTACTTTAACTTTCTAGAAGCAGTGGACATTACTCTCCTCTTTGCTGTTATTTAGTTGTGGCCAACTCCTTGTGACCCCCTGTGGAGGTTTCTTGGCCAAGATATAGGAGTGGTTTTGCTATTTCCTTCTCCAGATCATTTTACAGAAGGGGAAACTGAGGCAAACAGGGTGAAGTGACTTGCCCAGGGTCACACGGCTAGTAAGTGTCTGAGGCCAAATTCAAACTTAGGAAAATGAGTCTTCCTGACTGCAGATCTGGGGCTCCATCCACTCCACTGCCTAGCCGCCCCCTTACTCCTCACTGGGATCATGCAATTTAACCCAGGCTGATCTTTTTTTCTTCCTCATACATAGCGCTCCAAATACAGAGATCTCCAATCTCGGTACTTTTGCACTGGCTGTCCCCCCACGCTTGGAATACATTCCACCCTCACCTTAACCTCAAAGAATCGCCCTTTTCCTTCAAGAGAAGGCTCACACATCACATTGTACATGAAGCCTTTCTTGGTCTCCCGAGGGCTGGTGCCTGCCTGCCTATTGACCTTTTTTTGTATTTTGTATACACACACATATGTACACACACACATACACATGCCCACATGCACACACATATACACATACATACACATGCACATATGAACATACACACCTATGAACACACACACAAACACTTGTCCCCAGGATTATTTCATTCTTTGTACTTGTATCCCTGGTACTTAGCCAAGCGCTTGGCATACTCTAGGCATTCAGCAAATGCTTTTTGAATGGCACCTGGGTGACCTTCGGCAAGGTCATTTAGCCTCCTTGGACCTGAGTTTTCTTGCCCCAAAAATGATACATTTGCACTAGATGATTCCTCCTGTTATATGCCTATGATTAAGCAATGAGCATTCATTAAACCCTTCTGCATACCAGGAGCTTCTGGGCATTGGGGATATAGATACAAAATAACAGTGAGTTCCTGCCCTCAAGGAGTCTGAGACAATGTATTTATGTACAAGAATGTATTCAATACATGCACAATAAATGCACAGATGAAGGTGGTACTTGCGGCTCAGGGAAGGGAGTCAGGGAAGGCTTCCTGGAGAAGGTGGTGCCTGAGCAGAGTGGTGGAAGAGGTGAGAAAGCAGAGGTGAAGGGGGGAGCATTTCAGGCATGAACAGCCTATTTTTTTCAAAGCTAAACTAATTTTTGGCTCCCTTAGGAAGAGAAAGCCCTAAAACTGAAGAGTTTCTATTCCATTAAGCAGTTGAAGACTGAACTGAAGTTACAGAATAAGAAACACTTGCCCCTAGAACTCTGGAAACCCGTCCAGAAGTTCTGCCAGGATGCTGCATGGCTCACCTGCGTCCATCTGCCATTGTTCTCAGAGAACACCAGTGCCACGCTGGCCACGATGTGTGTGAAATTAATGCCAAAGTGTCATCTGGTCCCTAGCTGCATAGGTAGCTTACATCTCTTCCAAGTCTACAGACTGCATCCTAACTTTGCTGGATGGCTTGAAAATTCATTCCCTTTGTCACAGGGGAGTCTTGTAAAGAGAATACAGAATACCAGCCTCCATCCATTAATACTACAGTGGGGGGAAACCCCAATAACCTCATAGCAAGGATCATAAAAGCACATGTCCCATGGGCAGGAAAGCAGTTTTTGACATTTGGCAGATGCTGGAGCATTGATTGCATCTGGCAAAACAGGAATTAATTAAGATGCCATTGGGCACCTTCTTACTGGTGGCATGCGCGGTATTTGAATTTTCATCCATGATCTCTCCAGAACAAGAGAATTTTCATCAATTATTGCAGATTATAGAACTGTGAGGACCCAGAACTAGGAACTATTTCCAAATCTCCTGACCTACACAGAGCTGTCAGGTCAGAACAATACACAAGAAAATATTGGCATCATCACTGTTTTTCACTGATGAAAAAATCAGGTCTCACTCTTAGCAGACTTTTCCTCCATCTGTGTCTACATTACAGTGTTGGGTTTCAAACTGAGACTAACATAGTCCCTGGTGAAAAAGGAAATCACAGTATCCAGCAGACATAACCAATTTGGGAAGGTCTGATGCTTATGAGTTTGAGGCAATTTTGATCACTTACTCCCTGGAGGCATAAAGGGAAGTAAGAAATAATTGTCTTTAAGGAGTCACAACTGACTCCAGATTGTCTCTGAGAAACTCAGGGGCCAGCAGGTACCACTGATTGATAATTGAAAAAAAGGTAACGACAAAGACAAAAACCCTGCTCTAGGCTCTCCACAACAAATCGTTAAAGAATCAAGAATGAACAGGCAAAAAGACCAAATACCCCTTCACATGTACTTCAAAGGCGTTTAACCAAGCTTGGTCCCTAAAAACAGAGGTGCTAAGGAAGACCGTGGGCTTCTCTGAGAAGCCAGGACCAGATTAAAATGCAATGGGTAACTTTTTAAAAAATACAATTAAACACAGATAACATTACATTTTAAAACTAAGTCAAAACATGGCCTGCAAGGATCCTTACATATGGATTGGTGGCCAGGTCTTAGGACCATTGCCCCAAGAAGAGATGAGAGTTTACATTTCCCTCCCTTCTTTGCAGAGGCAGGGACCAAATGGGCATAAACACTATATATATACTTCCAGTTGATGGGTTAAACTGCTTTTTCCCCCTCTTTTATTCTTTGTTAAATTCTTTTTTTTTCTTATATTCTTTTAAAATTCTTTTTTAAATTCTTTGTTATATTCTTTTTAAAAATATTCTTTCCTCTCTTATTCTCTCTGGGTAGGGGAGAGATACAAACCAAAATAAAGATGCTGTAAAAACAAAAGATATCAACAATATTTTAAAATTAGAAAAAGTTATTATTCAAAATAACAAGTGTGTCATTTTAAATCTATGAATACCTCAGCTTCTATGTATGATACAAATGAGCAAAAATTCTTCTTTACAAGAAGTGAATTTTCTCCTCACACTTCATTTGTCCTTCAGGTCTGCTGCCCATAGGTACAGTGACCATTTTTAAATTTTTGAACCAAATAAAGGGTTTTTAAAAAATAGTATCTAAAAATTTAGTGCTGGAAGCTGTGCTGATTTTCCAGTACCCAGATTTCAAGAAAAAAAAGTGTATTTCTAATGAGGTTTAACAAAAAGAATGCCCTTTGTTAGACTTCGTGTCCACACTTTTGGTTCAGGAAATATGGTCACTGGAGATAGGGCAAAAATTGCCTTTTGGTCTAGAGTAGACATTTTTGTTTGGCATTCTCTCGGATGAGAATGAGTTTGTATGCTACACTTGTTCTAAAAATTAAATAAACTTGATTCTAAATGCCCCTCCACCAAAAAGAAAAAAAAAAACCTAGGGAACCCTCTTTGAGGAGGTTGTCTTTGTATTATATAAGTGAAGGCAACATGAGATTGTAGAAAAACAGCTGGACTCAGAAAAAAACGAGCTCAAATCTCACATCAGAGTCTTACTAGCTGTGTGACCCTGGTCAAGTCAATTAACCACTGTCTGTCTCGGTCTGTAAAATGGGAATAATAACAGCACCTACCCTCCACCCCCATGTTGTTGTGAGGATCAAGGGAGATAAACAGGGCTTGACACTGTACCTGACACACAGTAGGCACTATATAAATGCTTATTTTCTTCCCTTCCCTTCTGCCAGCCTCCAATTCCTCATCTGTATAATGGGGGTAATAATAATAGCACCTACCTGCCAGGGCTGTAGGGAGAATAAAATATTTATAAACAAATAAATTTGTAAAGCAAATAAATATCTAAAATATAATTAAAGCAAATAAATCCGTAAACCTTAAAGCACTATATAAATCTTAGTTATTAATGAGCCTAAGTTTTCTCATCTGTAAAACAGGTATGCTACTTGCAAAAAAAAAGTGTATATGTGTGTATACACACACACAAATCCTAAAATGCTATTAAGTGGTTAAATTAATTTACTTAATATTATATGAAATGTGTTATTTATTAAATTTTATTAAAGAGCTGACATTCACCTAAAGACCAAGGGGCCTTTCCTTCAGATATGTGCTGAGGCATCTTCCTTATGTTGTCTACCCCCCTTGTAAGAGTAGGGGTTGGGGGTGGCCAGGCAGCACAGCAAGTAAGAGCACCAGCTCCAGTGTCAGGACGACCTGGGGATCGAATCCCAGGCTCAGACACTTAGCACCCACCCAGAAACACCTGGCTGTGTAACCTTGAGCAAGTTACTTAACCCCGATTGCTTTATAAATCAAGAAAAAAAGAGTAGGGGTTGCCTTACTTTTTTATTTGTGTCCCCAGTGCTAGGCACAATACTGTTTTTGTTTTTGTTTGGATTTTGGAGGGGGAAGGCAGGGCAGTTGGGTTATGTGACTTGTCCAAGGTCACACAGCTAGTAAGTGTTAAGTGTCTGAGGTCAGATTTGAACTCAGGTCCTCCTGACTCCAGAGCCGGAGTTCTATTCACTGTACCACCTAGCTGCCCCCACAATACTTCTTTTTTAAATATTAATTATCTTTATTTTGTTTGTGAGGCAATCAGGGTTAAGTGACTTGCCCAGGGTCATACAGCTAGTAAGTGTCAAGTATCTGAGACAATTATCTTTATTTTGGATGCTAACAGTCTCACTGATCTTACTCCCCTACTCAATAAACTCAAGTTTTTTCCTATTACCTTTAGGAGCAACTATAAAAACCTGGTCTTAATATGTAAACTTATTATGCACTCTATTCAAAGGATATTGTCTTATATTACATCATACAATATCCAGTGTAAGCCCAATACTTTGCACACAGCAGGTGTTTAATAAATGCTTTTTTTCATTCATTCATTCATTCATTAATAATGACAACTATTTATTAATAGCTAGTCTAGTGGATGAGAGGCAGCAGAGTATGAGGGACAGAAGACTGGCTTTTGAAAGCCAAGAAAACCTGGGTTCGAGAACTACTTCTCTCTCTCTCTCTCTCACACACACACACACACACACACACACACACACACACACACACACACTGGCTGTATGATCCTGGAAAAGTCATTTAACCTAAGGGCTCTAGATCAGAGGTGTCAAACACACAACCCAAACAAGATTAAAATGTGACTGAGAAATATTTAACAAAATAAATTAAAATGTGCTAAAACATGAGATGATATTTATATATGGTTTTCTAAGTCAATACATGACCCAACGGGATCCTTATTTATAATTTAGTCCCATTTCTATTTGAGTCTGACACTTCAGCTCTAGGTAGCTTTCTCAGGCTTTCACTTGCAGAGAAGGTGCCAGCTTGCACTGGTGAAGGGAGCTTCCTCACCTGGCAATTCTCTATACTGATTTAATCCCATATCCCAACCCTGTATTATCATAGGGCTATACCAAGTAACTTTACTTCAGCAGTTGTGGTAGCCAGACAAGAATTTCCAGTTGTATAGTTCTAGAGAGTCCTTAGGAGTAGGAAAATGAATGTCAGATCCAAAGTCTCAAAGACCATATGAAAAAAAATGTCCAAAATCACTAATAATAATAGAAATGCAAATTAAGACAACTTGTACCACCCTACACACCAGATTAACAAAAAATAAAAGGAAAATAGTAAATGGTGTCGAGGGTAGGGAAAATCATTAATACACTGTTGGTGGAGTTGGGAAATGATACAACCATCCTGCAAAGCAATCTGAGACTGTGACCAAAAATGTCGCTCAGCTGACCCAGCAATACCTTACTAGGTCTACATCGCAAAGAGATCCAAGAAAGAAGAAAAGAACCCAAATGTACAAAATATTGATAGCAGCTCTTTTTGCAAAGGTGAAGAACTGGAAATAAAGAGGGGTGCCCATCAGTGAGAAAAGGATGAACAAATCATCCCATAAGAATGCAGTGAAATACTATTATGCCAGGAGAATTGGTGAAAGAGATCGTTTCAAAGAAACCTAGGAAGACTTGTATGAACAGATGCAGAGGAAGTGATCAGAGCCAGGAGAACAATTTATGCAGAAACGACAAACAACTTTGCAAAACTTCCTGATGCTGATCACTGCAATGACCAATCACAATTCCAGAGGACTAATGATACAAGATCAAATGAATACAGGGTCTGGTACATAGTAGGTGCTTAATAAATACATATTCTCTTACCCGATAGACCAAAAACAAAGGGGGGGTAGGCATCCATGACATTCTTGTCATTTTCTAAATCCTCAGCTAAGTCTTGATGGAGGCCACCGAAGCAAATCTTGGGACACCATAAGAAATTCAGGAAGATTGATTCTTGTCTTTGTCTATGGAATGTGACCAGAAATCGGCCAGATTTACTGGTGAATGCCTTCCCGACAATCTGTTTCATGATTTGGCACCATTCATCCAAGCTATTTATTAAAAAACAATAAATCACAGTTTGATAGTCATGGCATCATAGTGCTTCCAGATAGGGAATGGTAACAGGACAGATAAGATTTCCCTTCCCCAATTCCTTAAACTCCTCCAAGATGAAGATTCATTGTTCAGAACAAGAGCTTCTGGCAGGCTTAGTGTCCAAAATGACTCATGACAGGGCTGTTGAGAAAGAGATCTGAGATGGAATGGCTTGCATTCTAAGCTATTTTGAAAATAAATGTACTACCAACAGCAACTTGGAGCTGCCATGGCCATCACGGGGCCACTGCCCTGTGACAAAGAAACTCATACGCTCCGGGATGCCGCTGTGAGATTTGTCAACAAGCTCCATGTGCTGCAGCTGCCGCCATCCCACCCAGCAGCAGCCAGGATGCCACCAAACAAAATCATGGTGGTCTCCACTCCATGCTAGACATTCTTGAAATGGCTAGCTCCCAGCTCTGCAAGGGAGTTTATTTTCAGGACAGAGCTTCCAAGAAAGATGGGGAAAGGAGGCTTGTATCATGTGGAAACTCAGTCACATCAAACACAATGTTCCCAAAGTCACCCGAGTGCAGCAAGACTCACCTCCCTACCATGTGCTGGGTCCTATGTCTCTTCATATGGCCTCAGATCTCCTTATTGATCCTGAAGACCACTCCACTGAGGATCATAAGATCACAGAGTCGGGAACATAAAGTCCATATTTCTAAATCCCTCGTTTCACAAATGAGGAAACTGAGATGCACAGAAATTAAGTAGATTGCCAAAGGTCATAAAAGTAGGGATAGAAACAGGATATGAACCCAGATGGGTGGCACAGTGGATAGGAGTGCTGGGCCTGGAGTCAGGAAGACTCATCTTCTGGAGTTCAAATCCAACCTCAGACACTTACTAACTGGGTGACCTTGGGCAAGTCATTTAATCTGTTTTCCTCAGTTTACTCATCCTGTAAAATGAGGTGGAGAAGGAGATGGCAAACCACTCCAGTATCTCTGCCAAGAAAATCCCAGATGGGGCCACAAAGAGTTGTTCACAACCGAAACAAGTGAACAACAACAAATACCTATTTCAAGGGTATTTATTAAGCACCCATTATCCATTCTAGATGCTATAGGGATAGAAAGGGAGGGAACTTTAGAGGAAGAAAAGAACACTCATAATCAATTAACCTCCAGCAGATATAAGCTGCCCCAAAGGTGGTAGAGAAAGGTTAGTTAATTCAGCTGGGGTAGCAAGTCCCAGAAATACAGACCTTGATGGGAAATTTGCCCACCCAACAGGAGAACCCCTAGGTACTCAAAACAACCCCCCTGGGGGGGAACTGGCCGCTCTCAGCAGGCAGCCCCATGGGAATCCCCAAAGGACCTCTCGGGTAAGCCGCAACATCACAGAGAGAAGAGGAGCTTGTAACATAACTTTGAGCCATAAAAACACAGACCTCAGGACATGGGCGGCTTGAGTTGCTCCCAGGTGTGGCCTCCTTCTCTTTCAGACACTCTGCCTGTTTGAAACGGCCATTGAAACTGCGAATCCTCTTGCTGGTTCTTGGATGGGTACTAGCCAACCAACCAGGCCTCAGTGAGGTTCTTCTCAGAGCACTAGCTCTGACGTTGTCACGGAGACAGAGAGCCCAACAGAACCATACATCTGCCCTAAGCCCCCATCCCTAGGTTGGTTCCTGGCCCTGCCCCACTAACAGCTTCATGTTTGTGAGGCTGACCTTCATTTAACAGGGTGGACGTGGCAGTTTATAAGTGGGTCTATAGGTCTTCTGAATCTTTGTGGAGATGAATTTCCCTGGCAGGCATCCACTTTCAATAAACATTTGGTGGGAAAGGCAGTGGGCCCTACTGGACAGTCAGCCAGCCTCAAAGCCTTGAAGACTGAGTTTAAAATCCCAACTCTTACCTATCAGCTATGCTGACCCTGAGCCAGCCATTTATTTTCTATCTCTAAGACTAAATGCTGGACAGTAGGTTTTTATTTGCATGGTGGAGAGACTTTTCTTCACCAAGAGTCCCCCCTTATATCAATGAATTCTGAAATCCAATCCCAAGTCCCAAATTTCTTACAGGTTTATTGTGTATAAGATACTAGAGATCAAAATACTTCCTACTGCCCGTCAAAAACTTATATTCTACTAGGGAAAAAATACAAAATGTATTTAGAAAAGTATGATGCCAGGAAGATTGGTAGGGACAAAGGACAGATGCAGGTGATTCTAGGATAACTTGAGAAGGACACACTTTCTGTAGGGCTAAGAGGACCTTAAGGGGCCTACTGTGTGAGCAGACTGTTAACAGAAAGCAGGGTTTGTGATATAATTAATGTTCAACTCCTGTTTTATGAATGAAAAGGCCTGGCCCATCCAGTGCCAAATGATCCACTAGGCATTGGCCTCAGGATCTCCACATGTCCCAGAATCTCAAGAAAGTGGCTCAAGTGGGGTCTTCATCTTTCAAGCTAAAGAGTTTCTCAGGATGAGAGTTTGGGAATTCCGTCTCATATCACAGGGTCCTCTAACTGAAAGGAGTCTCAGAGTCTATCTGAGTCAACTTCTTCACCTTACAGATGAAGAAACTGAGGTCCATAGCAATTAAGGTCATACAGGAAGTAAGCAATTAAGCTAGTGATAAAGCCAAGGTCCTCTGCCCAAACCAGTTATTTTCATTTTCACCCCACCCTGGAGCCTGCACCCACACACTGAAATTACTAGGTAAGAGACAATTGACCACTGAGGACCCAAGAGGACTATTACAGGGGAGTGCTGGAGTCAGATCACAAACTGGCTAGGGAGAGCCAGTTGTTAAATTTTCACTGAAAACATTTATACCTTTGAAATTGGCAAATGTGACAAATCAGGGCTCGATCTGGGTATATATTTTATGTCTGTCTATTTATAGATAGATACAGATAGATATCTACACACATTTGTACACACATATATAGAAATATTTGTGTATATACATATATTTTATAGGAATAATATATGCTGCACATATGTATATAAAGATTTGTGCACATACATATCATCATACACAAATACATACAAATATATTCCAAATATGTACATAAATGCACGTGCATATATTTACACATAAATGCACATATATTCCATATATGATGTATTCCTGTACACACATTTATTTATATATAAATACATATATATAAAATCTGTGTATGTATGTCAACATGTGTGTAAATAAAAGTGTGTGCACATATTCCATACGTGTATGTATTTGTGTATATATAATTAGTTATAGGTTCCCAAAATGCACATAAACATATGTATATCTAAATATGTATGAATAGACACATTTTTATATACAGAGAAGTATATAACCTATATAAATATATTCCATGTGTGCATATAGATATGTTTGCATATATTATGTATAATACATTTGCACATGTTAAATAATATACTTGCATATATTATATATAATATACTCACATATATTGTATATATTTGCATATATTATATATAATACACTCACATATATTGTATATATTTGCCCATATTATATATAATACACACATATATTGTATATATTTGCATATATTATATATTATACTTTCATGTATTGTCTATATTTACATATATTTATAATATACTTGCATATATTATATATAATACACTTGCATATATTATATAATATACTCACATATATTGTATATATTTGCATATATTATGTATAATATACT
>NW_027185798.1:16611557-16616457 GCF_028583685.1 Petaurus breviceps papuanus
TACTCACATATATTGTATATATTTGCATATATTATGTATAATATACTTTCGTGTATTGTCTATATTTGCATATATTTATAATATACTTGCATATATTATATATAACATAATTGCATATATATTAAAAGGATAACAATACAAATTAGACACAGCACAATATGGTGGAACACTAGATTGCCAGTAAGGAGGCCTGAGTTCAAATCCCAGCTCAGACACTAAGTGCAACGCTGGGCACATTGTTTCACACCTCTGGCCCTAGATATCCTCACCTTGTAACATGGGGATAATCATCTTTCCACTATCTAATGCGAAAGAAGGAAGTGCTTTATAGCCTTTAACGCACAAAAAAACAGGACTTATCATAACCACCCAAGAATGGTAAAAGAGGTCCTTCAGGGTGTCAGAGGAACTGGAGCATGAGAAAGAAGGGCAAGAGATCAGTCGGTCAACAAACATTTATTAAGCACCTACTGTATGCAGAACATGGCGCTAAGCACTAAAGATACAGTCCCTGCTCCCAAGCCTAATGGGGGAGACCACGTGCAAACAAGCAGGATAAACCAGAGGGAAACAACGGAGGGAAGGCACTAGTAGACTTAAGGGGGCTCAGGAAAGTCATCCTGGAGAAGGTCAGATTTTAGCTGGGACTCGAAGGAAACCCAGGAGGCCAGAAACACAAATGAGGTGAGGGAGGATTCCAGGCTTGGAGAGCAGCCAATGAAAATGCCCAGAGCGGGGAGATGAGGAACAGCCAGAGACCTGTCTGTCTGGATGGCAGAGCACATGAGAGGGAGTCAGGTGTGAAAAGACTGGGAAGGTAGGTCAAGTCAGCAAGCATTTATTAAACACCTAATATGTGCCAAATATTGTACTAAGAGCTGGGAGACCCTCACCTTCAGGAGGTGACATTCTAGGGGGGGGGGGAAGAGGGGAAGACAATATGCCTCTAATGAATGAGTGAAAAAGCATTTATAAAACGCTTACTATGTGCCAGTCACTTCCCATCCCTAAACCTCAATTTCCTCACCTGTGAAATGGGTTTGAAATAGAGGACCATTGCTTCCAGCTCCTGAGCTATGATTCTATGATTCAGAAAGATAGACGGTTATTAGAATATTGAAAATCCTCCTCCTTTAAATGGCAATACTCTCTTAGATCTTAAGTGAGAGCAGCCTTTGTTGGCATTACTATCCCCATAGTCAATGCTTTATATATTGCCTTTCATCCAGATACTGCATCTCCGAGTATTTTATAAGCATCCTCTCACCACGCCTTAGGTAAAGTAGGATTCGAGCCTTGGGATCCTCCCATTTCCGAAAGGAATAATGATGCCTAGAAAAGGTGAGTAATTAGTTCACAAGGTAGGAGTAGAAACAAGGCCAGGAAATAGGGATTTCCTGCAGAGTATCCTAGGCAAACACCAGCCAAAATCCTAACCTCTCAGAGGACCCAAAAGCCTTCAAAGGACACCTTCAGCAACACAACCCGGAGCCTTCACTTCAGCTCATCACATACGGGGCACAAATAAGAAGCCACCACAAAGGATGAGGATGGGATGTCCTAAGCTGGGACAGTGATGCTACCGGCACTCTCATTCTGTAGCCAATAAAAAGTTTTTCATCCATCAAGTGAAACCTGCTCTGGGTCATTTAATAACTTAGAGAAAAAAAATAATGATTTATGACTAGCTCATGAAAAGTTCCAAAGCAGGACACAAACACACATAACTTGCTTCCCGTCCTTTCAAGGTCTTTTATCATTCTTTTTAACACCCAGTCTGACACGGTCCAGACAATAATTAGCTGCCAAGCCTGTGAAAGTGAGTACTGCCCAACCCTAGCCATGGGAACCCAGCAGCCTCAGGAACAGAGGCTCAGGAACCATGAAAATGCAGTGGGGTGCTGCAAAGACAGAAATGGGGTCCAAAAAGAGGGAGCTAACCAGGGCTTAACCAGTAAGACCATAAATTGGGGCCTCGATGACAAAATTCTACAAACATCCATTAAACACTTACTATTTGCAAAGCGCTGCTTAGCACCAACAGCTGTAACCTAGGCACGCTTGGTTCTGATATCGAGTCATCTACAAACATTTATTGAGCACCTACTATGTGTTAGGCATTGTGTTAACACTGGGAATACAAAGAAAAGAAAAAGACAGTCCCTTTTCTTGAGGTGCTCCCAGCCTACCAGGGGAGACAGAATGCAGACGGACACGTGCATTTAAAGAAGACACAGACAGGATAAGTCAGAGATCCCTTCAGGGGGGAGGCTTCAGTATTGGGGAGGGAGCTGTTCAGTCCTGGGAGAGGCTGTTTTCAGAAGAGGGGAATTCAGCTTCAACCTGAAGGAAATCAGGGGAGCCAGGAGGCAGATAAGGAGGGAGGGCATTGCAGGCATGTGGGGCCACCGGTGAGGATGAGCAGAGTGGGAAGATGGAGTATCTTGTGTCCCAGGATCTCCGAGGAAGTGGCAGGGATCCCATCCAGCATCAGTATCAGCAAGGCTTCTCGACTTTCCAGTATTTTCTAATCCCCAGAGAGCATCCAGCTTTTAAAATCATCTTCTGATTCTGGATAATCTTCTGCCAAAAACTAGCACGAGAAGCCCAGGAGCCCTGATCGAGAGGTGGGAGATTCGGGATGAACGATGAGACGTGAATTTGGGGACACAGTAAATGTGGGGATTTACTTGGCTTGACTGTGCCTTTTATGGGTTTTTTTCTTTTCTTTTTCAGTGGGAGGGAGAGAAAAACTAAAATAATAATAATAACTAGCACAGATACAGCCCTTCAATAGCTAATAACTAACATCTATATAGCCTTTAAGGTTCACACAACACTTGACAAATATTATCTCATTTGATCCTTACAACAACCCTGGGAGGGAGGTGCTATTGTTATTCCCATTTTACAGATGAGGAAACTGAGGTTGGCAGAGGTAGGTTGACTTACCCAGGGTCACACAGCTAGTAAATGTCAGAAGCTGGATTTGAACTCGGGTCTTGAGGTTTCCAAAGCACTTTCAATGTGCTCTCTCATTTGATCTTCACAATGACCCCATGAGGTTAGTGTTGCTATGTTATTATAGTTATTATTATTATTTTTAAGATGAGGAAACTGAGGTTGAAAGAGATGAAGAGACTAGCCCAGGGTCACGTAGTTAACAAATCCTGACTCCACATCCAATGCTCTAGTCACTGAGCCACCCAACTGCATCACTAAAATTAAAAAATAAAAACAAAATGAAGATGTCTAGGAAGGTATCTCTGGTAATGTAAGTACCAGAGGGAAGATTTACACCCACATCCTCCAACTCCACAGCTCCTGCCCTCAAAGGGATCACCCAACTCTTGGACACCCACACAAACTCCCAACTCAAATGAGAAAATCAAAAGAAACACAAGAAAAATCATCCACCACAAGGTGCCACATTAAGGCAAAAAGTGTCAGAAGGCAGCAGCCTGTGGTGGGTATCCAATCACTGAGAACAGTGAAGTGTGGGAGAGTATGGGAGGGTGGATTGATATGATGGTTGGTTTTGTTGAATTACTTTTTGCCCTTCTTCGTTTTTCACAATGTATGGTTCACTGAGGGTGTGGGGTTGAGATGAAGGGATGGATGTGTTCAGAAGTGGAAGTGAAATAAAAATAAAAGATATTAATAGCTTTGTTTAAGACACCTAGCACCAGGAGCTCAAAGGGTCAAAAGACAAAGTCCAAGAGGCAATAAGAGAAGGAAATGACGTTGAAATTAACCACAAATGCATGAGATGTTTAGGAGTCAATCTACTAAAGAGCATTTAATTATAAAATATTACTTAAAGAAATAAAAAAAATTTAAATAGCTGGAGGAATATTCAGTGTTCATGGATGAGCCCTATCAATATGATAAAAATGACAATACTAATTCACATATTTAATACTGTACCAATCCAACTCTAAGGGGAATTCTTTACATAATTAGAGAAAATACTACCAAAATTTATTTGAAGAAGCAAAAAGATCTAGAATAACAAGGGAAATAATGAAAAAATGATAGGAGCAAAGCAAGAAACAATACTTCCATGCCTCGAACTATATTATGAATTATAAAAACATTTTGTTGTTGACCGAAAAATGAGAGAGAAGATCAATGAAACAGACTAGACAAGGAAAAATCAGAAATAATGGAACTCAGTAATCTAAATTGTTTAAGAAAGAACTCCTTATTTGATAAGAACTGCTGGGGAAACTGGAAAGCAATATGGCAAAAATTAGGCTAACACCAACATCTTACACCATATTCTATAATACAAAATTGACATGCAACCTGAATTTTTAAGATCACCCCATAAAAAAATGTTAGAAGAGAAGCAGATGATTTACCTTTCACAGGAATGTAGGAAGTAAATTCTTAAGCAAACAAGGGGTAGAGCCATTTACAAAAGGTCATTTCAATTAATTGAAATTGAAAAGCTTTCAGAGAAGAAGGAGGAGAAGGAGAAGGACTAATATTTATATAGCACTTACTATATGTTAGGTACTGGGCTAAGTATTTTATAATGATTATCTCATTTGATCCCACAATAATTCTCGTTGTGTTGTTATTATTCCCATTTTATAACTAGGGAAACTAAGGGAAACAGAGGTTGTGATTTATTTGCCCAAGGTCACATAGCTAAAGTGTCTGAAGATGGATTTGAACTCAGGTCTTCCTAACTCTAGACCCAGTGCCATTGTGCCACAAAATTAATGCATCTAGATCAAGAAAAGATGTGGCCAATTGGAAAAAAAATATATATATATATATATATATATATATATTTGCATGAAATCTCTCAGATAAGAGTTTGGTATACAAGATATGTAGGTAACATATATATATATATATATATATATATATATATATATATATATATATA
>NW_027185798.1:16616467-16624700 GCF_028583685.1 Petaurus breviceps papuanus
TATATATATATATATATATATATATATATATATATATATATATATATCACCAAAAGCCATTTCCCAATAGATAAGTGATCAAAGGATAGGAACAAGCAATTTTGGCAAAAGAAAAATGGCAAATTATTCACAATCACACAAATGCTCTAAATCACTAATCATAAGAGAAAAGCACATCAAAATGAGCTTGAGGTTTTACTTCACTCCCAACCACGTGACAAAGAAAACGAGAGATGGGAAAAGTCAATGCTGGAAGAGATGTGGGAAAAAACTCCCCAAACCAGACATGCTAATGCACTGTTGGTGGGGCTGGGAAGTAGCACCAACACAACCATTCTAGAAAGCAATTGGGAATTAGAGAAATTAAGTTACTAAAATGTCGATAGTCTTAGACCCAGAGATTCCACTGATGCGCAAGACCAAAGGAGAGCATTGAGAAAAGAAAGAACCCACACAGAATAAAAAATTTATAGCAGCCCTTTTTGACACAAAGGAGACACCCATTGACTATGGCTTGGCAGAACAAATGGGGTCCAAGAATGTGATACAATATTACTGTGCTATCAGAAACGAGGGATATAATGAATATAGAGAAGCTTAGGAAGACCTACATGAACTGATGTGGAGCAAGGAAAACTATGTTTATAACGAACATAACAGTGTTAATGGAAAGAACAACCATCATGTGAATGTCGAAAATATATAAAAACATTTTGGTATTGACTGCAAAATGAAAAACAAAAAACAAACGTGGCCCCACTGAAGAGATGTGAGAAGACACCTTCCCCCATTGCTTTGCAGAGTTTGGCGGGGGAGGGGCACCAGAGGTGAAGAACAGTGAATATAATGTTAGATTTATCAATGTGTTGATTGGTTCTATTGACATCCCTCCTCCCCCTACACACACACACACACACACACACACACACACACACACACACACACACACACCTTTCTCATTTTCTTTTTAATTCTTTGTTGTAAAAGATTTCTCTCTAGGAAAAGATGGGGAGAAATAATGGGCAGACTTAGGGGATGTAAAAACAATTTTAAAATCTATTTTTAAAAAAATACCAGTTTAGTGCTGAGAGCTCAAAGAGGAGAAGACCCCTCTAGGTCTAAGCAGGTTCATGGATGCAAGGTTTTAAGCTAAGCCTTTTGCAAATCTTATTTCTAGTATCAGAAATTGTCCAAATCAAAGGCAAGTATTGTCAAGTCAGTAAAAACATTTTTGTCTATGTCTGGGTTTACTTATATTATTCTAGGTTGCCTTCTTTTAGTTTCTTCCTCCTCTCCCTCTACCATCTCCTTATCTATGGTCTTGGAACACAAAGAAAAGGGTAACAAAGATTAAGCATAAGAAAAGGCAATGCAAATAAAGAAAAAAAAGGTGCATATTTGTTATATGCAGTCAACTATTTTTTTTTCCTTTTGCCACGATATGCCCATGTTTTTCTTTAGTTAATAAGAAATATTTGCATCAGACTGAGAGAGTTGGCCATAAACAAAAATGACACATTGGAGAGAGGCTAGTTATGAACCGGTCCAGTCTTTCTGGAAAGCAATTTGGAGCTATGTCCCCAGAGTGAAGGCGGTGGGACCAGAAGACCAATTTATACAATAACTACCAGGCAGTAAAAAAAAAAGAGAGATCAGATCAATACAATGGCCAAGCACAACCTTAGATGCTGCTCGCTCCTCACCAGCTGAGAAGTGATGGGTACTCTGGATGGAAAGAAGGCAGATGGAGACACGTATCCCCTTTCTTTTCTAGACAGAGTCATTGGGGAGATTAGTTTGTCTGTTTTTTTTTTCAATTGGGGGCAAAGGAACAGATGGAAGGGAGAAAAGGCAGATTTTGGTTAATTGAAAATTTTAATTTAATTTTTCAAATGTTTGCATTCTCCGTGGACTCAGTGAATGACAGCAGAGGAATCACCTTGTCCTAGGTAGATGCAAATGCATCTCCCTTTCTTCTAGGAGAGACTGGGGAGTCAGAGTGGGTGTGGGAGTGAGGTTATGGCTGGGGAGCATTACCTATACAGTCAAACTCAGTCGATATGTTTATTACTTTGGATGAAACGCTTCTCCCCAACCCTTTTTTTTTTTTTTTTTTGACTCATTGTTAGAATGGATGATTCACTAGGTGGGAGAGAAGGAGAGATAAATTCAGAAATAAAGGTCTAAAAAAAAAACAAAATATCTTAGTAACTTTTTAAAAATTTTAAGCTTTCAGCAGCTGTTAGGATCATATATACCTGATACAAGCTGGTGCAGTGGATACAGAACTAGACCTGGAGTCAGGAAGACCTGAGTTCAAATCCAACCTCAGATGTTATTTACTGCGGGATCCTAAGCAAGTCACTAAACCTCTGCCTGCCTTAGTTTTCTCATCTATAAAATGGGGGCAATAATAGCTTCTACTTCACATATTTGTTGTGAGGCTCACCTGAGATAATATTTATAAAGCCTTTGCAAACCTTAAAGCACTATATAAATGCTAGATACGACTACAATTACCGTTACCGTTGCTATTACTACTACTACTACTATTACCACTACCACCACCAGCACCACCACCACTACTACTACCACTATTACTATTAGTATCACTACTACCACTATTACTACTAGTATCGCTACTACCACTGTTACTACTAGTATCACTACTACCACTGTTACTATTAGTATTACTACTACCACTGTTACTACTAGTATTTCTACTACCACTATTACTAATACTACTACATATTGCTACTACAACTACCACTACCACCACCACTACTACTACTACCTCTACCATTACTATTACTACTACTTCACTATTAATACTGCTACCACCACAAAAAACACTATTAATACAATTGCCACTATTGCTACTACTACCACTGTCGCTATTACCACTTACTACCACCACCACCATTACTACCACTACTATACCTATCATACCATTACCCTACCATTACCACTATTGCTACCACTTTTACTACTACTACTACCACCACCACCACCATCACTACTACTAATACAATTACCACTACTACCACTTACTCCCATTACTACTATACCTACTCCCACACCACCACCACAACTACTACTACTACCACCACCACCATCACTACTACCACTGGTATTGCCACTAACACACAAAATGGCACTGGAACACTGGAACATTTCTTAGAATCAATCGACCGGCACTTACTATGTGGCAGACACTTGGCAAAGCCAAGCAACCCCAAAGCTGAAAGAGTTTCGCTTCAGTTGGAGATGACATGTCCTGATTCAGGCATCTACCCAATACTATTTTCTATAATGGAAGAGAGGGTGGGGGGGAGGCGGCAGCAGCTGAGGGAGGGGCATCAGGGTTTCCTGGAGAAGGTAGCACCTGAATAGAGTTCTGATGGAAACAAGAGCTTCTAATTCCTGCAATGGTAGGAAATGGACAAAGTAGGATGAACCCGGGTCTTTTGAAAACCTCACCCAGTTTGCAAAGATCAGAACTCAAACATAAAAAATCCAAACTTGGGGGTTTGACTGAAGAGATGTGAAACTCCTCAGGGACTGTAAATTTAGAAACATATTTCCTAGGAAGGAGAGAGAAAATAACAGTTGAGACCATGCAATGGTGGCTTCTGATCTGACTACCAGCAGAGGGTTTATCTACGAGCGACAGGGACAGGAACCAACTGGCGGGATTTCACGCAGTAACTACATAACCCACTCCCTACGCTGAGGAAGACGGACCTCTCTCTAAGCTAGTTTGGGCTGTACAATTGAAGCCATCTTCGATGTGCCTCTACATGCTGCCCTCTGGTGAAAGAGAAGCAAGGGACGATAGAAAATTAATACAGGTTGAATACAGCTGGCACATCACAGGTTACCCCATCTCCTATCTCCATGCCTTTGCACTGGCTGTCCCTCGTGCCTGGAACACTCTCCCTCCACATATCCCCTCCTGACTTCCCTGGCGTCCTTCCAGTTTCAGCTAAATTCCCACCTTCTCCCAGCCCTCCTTAACCTCAGTGCCTTTTTTTTTGGAGGGCGATTGGGGTTAAGTGACTTGCCCAAGGTCACATGGCTAGTTTTTTAGTGCCTTTTTTTTTAAAAAAAAGAATGTAAGCAAGGACTGCTTTAGATTTATCTTCATATCCTCAGCATTTGGTACATTTTGTCGTTGTTGTTGAGTTGTGTCTGACTCTTTGTAATCCCATTTGGAGCTTTCTTGGTAAAGATACTTGGAGTAGTTTGCCATTTCCTTCTCCAGTTCATTTTACAGATGAGGAAACTGAGGCAAACAGTGTGAAGTGACTTGCTCAGGGTCACACAGCTAGTCAGTGTCTGAGGATGGATTTGAACTTAAGTCTTCCTGACTCCAGGTCTGGCACTCGATCTACTGTACAGTAGGTGCTTAATAAATGCTTGATTGACTGAGGACCTGGGTAAGAATTGTACACAGTGAGAATGTTCAGAGCTCTACACCTTTTCAAAAATCCATGCTGGGGTACCACTATACTCTGACATTCAAAGTTTGAGGGACTCCTCTTGGGGAGAGTATGGGCTGCTCTTTCAGAGGCTGGTGAAGGTTACTGGCATCAGAACAGTGACACTGCCCTGTATGGCCATCCCATCGACAAGAAGCTGGAGGGGGCTGTCAGCCTTGTCAGTCTCCAGGTCCTGCCCAGTGGAGGAGAGAGCCACTGGAGGGAGACCACACCCCAAGGCCATGGTCCTGATGGGGCCTGAAGGGCCAGCCTTCCTGCACAGGCTGGAAACTTTCAGTACCTGGGACCCAAACTGAGGCAGGTCCAGGGAGCAGCTCTCCAATCTACACACCAGGGTGGGCACACAAGCTTTCTTTGTACATACTTAAATGACCCATTCACCTCACACACAACACAGAGAGAACAGTTTTCTAAAGTGACAGTGGGGTGATTATTACTTCTCCAGTAAAAGGGGAGGGGGAATCACTTAGGATTTGTTGTTTAGTCATTTTAGTCCTGTCGAACTCTCCAGGACCGAATTTGGGGTTTTCTTGGTAGAAATGCTTAAGCAGTTTGTCATTTACTTCTCCGGACCATTTTACAGATGAGGAAATAGAGACAAACCGGGTTAAGTGACTTGCCCAGGGTCATACAACGAGTAAGTGTCTGAGGCTGGATTTAAACTCAGGAAGATGAGTCTTCCTAATTCCCAGCACAGTGTTCTATCTACTTGGCCTCCTAGCTGCCGCCTATCACTTACTATAATAATAACTAATTATACCGTGTTTCCCCGATAATAAGACACTGTCTTATTAATTTTTTTGGACAGAAAAACACCAGAGGGCTTATTTTCAGGGGAGGGCTTATTTTAATGAACATTGACAGCAATTTTAATAAACAGGTAAATGTGAACCAAAAAAGGTACCTTTATTCAATAATGAATTCAATAAAGAACAGGATGACGCGCTCACTGCTGCAGCTCTGATTGGATGCAGCTCGGCGCGCGGCGTGCGTTTCGGGGGGGCGGGGAATGGTGCATACAGAGGGTACCGTAATGTAGCGTGTAGCGCAGGGGATCACCTTCACTACAGTAGCAATCTCAATAGGGCTTATTTTCGGGGGAGGGCTTATTTTAGAGGAATCTTACACAGCAAGGGGAGGGCTTATTTTCGGGATAGGTCTTATTATCAGGGAAACACGGTAATGACTGACACTAACAGTGCTTTAGAAGTTACTTAGCATAGTGGGTAGAGTACATAGGACCACAGATCTAGGGTTGTAACATACCCCAGAAGTCATCCAGTCCCCCTTTTCACAGATGAGGAAACTGAGGCCCATGGAGATTAAGCAACTTTCCCAAAACCACACAAGGGAGCCATTAACTAACTTGCTCGGAGCCCATCAATTAGTAACAAAGTACCTACTATGCGCTGAGCACCTACTATGTGTGGGGATGTAAAAACAAACCTGTTTGTCTTCTTGTCTTTAAAGAGTTCCCACTCTATAAAGAAGATAACATGTCCCTAGATACCCAGAGCCTCCTGGCTCCAAGTTTAGCATTGTGGGCGGCAGGATTCACTGGGGCTCACAGACTCTACATTCCCAGATTCTGCCATTTGACTTCCAGAAAAGGGCTTCTGGACCTCTCCATCCACAAAGCAGCCCAGCCCCTCCCCCACCAAGCATGCCGAATTCCCCAATAAGAATGTGAGGACCTGGAAAGCAGATTTCTGTTTGTACAGCCACCATTTACTACATGTTTTCATATCACAAGTACATTTAATAAAGGCTTTTTTCATTCCCTTATCCTTTAAAATAAATAAATAAAGCACTATGGGCATGTATCACTTCTTTCAAGATAGGACTGACCCCAGGTCAGCATCAATAATGAATCACAAAAAAATAACAACCAGTCAACAAAACTTAACCCTTTTTTTTGGGGGGGGGCTCACCATTTGACTAAAAGTCTTTAAAATTCTTCTGCTCAGTTTTAACACAATGTCACTATCCTCATTCTCATAATTCTGAAGGAAAAGAAAAACAAACTGGCCACCATTTGGACTTATCTGGCAGTCTGAATGATCACTGACCTGGCTGAAATTTATACCCAGTCAAAGGCCCCAACCTGCACGTACAACTCCTATCAGTCCCAGGCATGAGCTCTGTTTCTTCAGAATACTGCAGAATTCTCCCTCCCTTCAAGGCCTGTGTCTTCTGTCACCTCCTCCATGAAGCCCCAGTGAAAATGATCTGTCTCTCCTCAAATTTCTCATAATCCCTTACCTCAACATTTCCTGTGCCCTTTCAGCCTTCCTTATTACAGTTATTTGCATATATGTCATTCCCTTATTATTTTTCACATGAATTCCTTGAGAGCTGATTCTGGTCTGATATCTTTGCACCTACAGACTCTGGTACAAGACCTGTCTTATACATAGCAGGTGCTTAATAAAGGTTTGCTGAACGTTATGGACATCTCACAAATGGGAGGGAAGGGAAGGAAACAAATCCAATTAAGGCCAATTTCTGCACAGGACATTTTTATGTGTTTATTTTGCTTTTCTTCACTGGTCATAAATATATCTCTAAGTGACATTTGACCTCCTGAACCCGTACCCCAAAGAGCCTGGTTGACTCAGATAGGACTCTCCTCTTGCTTAATAACCTTATCTCAGGCCTCTGGTTACTGCAGAGACAGATAAGCATTTGAATTGGTCCAAGGTAATTTCTCCAGCAGAGGGCAAAAACGAGCACACAGTAGTTTAAAAAAAAACAAATGTCCCCTACTTATTATATAAGCTTACTTCTTGGTGATGAATTCCCCCACAAGAGTAAAATCCAAATATGCAGAGGTTTATACTCTCCATTTACTTGTCTTCTGAATAACAACTAGTTCCATTTCAAAGGGATCTGGGGAAAGGTGGTCCCTGGACCATCCCAAAGCCCAAGGAGCCCTTTGCCCAAGGGTTTATAAAGTGAAATGGCCCGCACTACTGAGGAGTGGTTTGGAAATGGCAGCCTTAGGGACCTTACCTTGAACTCCCATAGACTAGGTATGGAAATCTCTCAGCTGCCGAACAGGGGTCACACAAGCTGCCCCTGTGGGCCCTGTCTAAATTCTGGCTAGCAGGGATGAAAGGGTTCATTGAGCTGATTCCCGGGGAATCCCACCAAAGCGTCGGAGGACCCATCTTCCCCACCTTTCCCTGAAGGTGAACTAGGCTGGGGGAGCCCTCCTGGCAGGAGCCAGGGCCAAGAGCCGCTCCACCTCAGACACAGAGGTGTCTGGGAATGGAGGGGGGGTGCGTCCCCTTGGGTATCAGGGGTCAGCCACCAGTCTGGACCTTCAGGCCACCTTTTCTCCTGCCCCGGGGCTGCATGCCAACCGTAGGCATGCCCGCTGGGGCCAGAATGCCTCCTTACCATGCAAAGGGGACAGTGAGGGGCTACACCTGGGCCCCGGCAGTGACAAGGGAAGGAATGTCTGGGGGGACTCTAGGACAGGAAGGAAAGGGGGGAGGTTGGTGGAGAGAGGTCCCTTCCCTTCGCCCTGTCTCCGCCAGCAGAGGCTAAGAGGGGGCAGGAGGATGCCTTCCAAGGGGGAAGAAAGGAGGCGGCAGTCCCGTCTGGCCCTGAGCCTTTCCTTCCCCGGGCTCCAGGTCCTCAGCTTCTCCATCCCTGCATCCCTCCCTCTGTCCTTTTCTCCCCCCTCCCGGCAGGTGCTGCACCGGCTCTGCAGGACCGGGATGCAG
>NW_027185798.1:16624710-16640449 GCF_028583685.1 Petaurus breviceps papuanus
CCCCCTCCCGGCAGGTGCTGCACCGGCTCTGCAGGACCGGGATGCAGCAGCAGCAGCAGCGGCAGGGGCAGGGGCAGGGGCAGCAGCAACAGGAGAGCAGGGCAGCACGCGCATCCCTCACCTGTACCCGCCCGCCCTCCCGCAGCAGCCGGGCTGGTGCCGGGCAGTGCAGCAGCAGGTTGGTAGCCTCGCGGATGCTCTGCGTCCCGAGGAAGCCTCGGGAGCCTGAGACTAGCTCCCGCGGCCGCCAGGGGGCGAGAGGGACAGCGGGGCCCGCGAGGAGCACTGGGAAATGTAGTCCAGGGGCGCCGCGGCGACGGCCGGAGAGATCCAGCGGCCGAGGAGGACTACACATCCCGGCGTGCCCCGCAGCCAAACTTCAGCCTGGAGAGCGCTCCAAACCTTGCCTAACTCAGACCCGGCTGAGCTGCGGAGCTCGTTCTCCCAGGCTGCGCGAGGCGGGCTGTGGCTCCCAGGTGCCCAGGAGACCAGGGGTCACCCAGGAGTCGGCTGGTGTAGAACCATGGGGAATAAAGTTATCTTGCCCTCCATGAACCTGAGCTTTAGATCTTAGAATCGTAGGTTTTGAGCCAGAAGGACCCTAGAGGTTATCTGGTCCACCCCATCCCATTGTCCAGAGGAGGCTTCTGAAAACCAGAGAGCCTTGATGGCGTGCCTGAGGCTTCACATCACATAAGGGACAGAGTCAGGACGCAGACTCAGGGTCTCCAACAAGCCAACTCATGCCACCTGGGGGAAAGCCCCATAATGCTAATGCTACCCTTGGGGTCCCTCTCCAGCCCACCCCACGTCGGCGTCCACCTCTCCAGGCTCCACACACATCCCTGCCCTCCACATTCTCTACAATGCATTCAGAGTGGCTTTCTTGTCCCTGATGCACAGGTCCGGCACCACACCCTTGCTCAGGCTGGTCCCCACACCTGGAATGCAATCCCTTCTTACTCCTGATTCTTAGAAATGCCAGTTTCTCTTAAAAGCACTGCTCAGTCCTATCTGAGGTAGCTGGCTCCGTGATGGGAGGCCAGACTTGGAGCCAAGAAGACCCTGGTTGAAATTTGGCTTCAATACTGAGGTTGTGATTCTGGGTGAGCCATTTAACCTCTCTCAGTCTCTGTTTTCTCATCTTTACAAATGAGAAATGGAAAGGAAATGAAAATCTGTGCAGATTTTACCGTGAGGGATCTGGCCTTCATGGTCCTTTGTCACTCTACTTCTCTGATCCTTCTGAGACCTTTTCCTGACTCATGCAGCTGCTAACATTACCTTGAGAGCATATTTGTAAAATGTCTGGCATATGGTATGTGCTCATGAAATATTCCTTCCCTCCCCTTTTATTGTGCCTATACTTATACTCATAAAAAGTGCTTCCTTCTTTTTGAAGGCAAGCATGATTTCTGGTTTGCTTTTGTATTCCTAGTGCCTAGGAGGTGTTTAATGAATCAGCTGAAGGTTAATACACATAGACACTGTGGTTGGCCTTGAGGATACAAGCACAAAGAATGAAGTAATTCCTATTCACAAGTGTATGTAAGTGTAAATGTAACTAGGCTTCCAAGTCTGGGACATTATTCCTGTTCTTGGTACACAGGTGTAATTCTGGACTGGTGGAGGGAATGTTCTTTCAATACTTCATCCCTCCAAGGGGGAAGGAGTTGGTGTGAGAGCTTTGGAGAAAGAGAGACATTTCATTATTTGAGAGAGGACATATGTGGTTCTAGACACTTCAGATACACAGCAGATATGAGGAGAGAGGATGCTGACTTTGGAGGCTGCCAGCATGTAGGACACTCCATTCTCAGCATGTCCCTGATTTCCAGCTTTCTTCCCTAAAGGCTTTAGAGAATTTTCCCTTCGGTGAAATCGAGCCTCTCTTGGTTAAATTGAGATTTCATTTCACTTCCATCTAAAGAGCTCATTTGCTTTCTGGTACATGATAATCTGTATAACTTCTCTGATATTTCCTTGATATTCTGCATGGATCAGCTCATTATTCACTATTTAGGATGTTCTTTTGTGTAACCAGCCTTTGGTGGGAAGGATATAAACTGACTCTGCTCCCTGTAAGGCATAGCAACCCAACTCATGCTGCTACATTTATATTTACATCCAAAGTATATTTCGGAGAGTAGATAGATAAAATTCTATTCTAGCACCCCTTTCAAAGACAACTCTGTGTCCTTCTCCTGCTCCCTCCAAGGCAGGAACTGCAGTGTCCCTTGAAGAAGAGTGAACAAGATTCCAGAGCTCTCTCTCAAGGCCCTCCCTCAAGCCACAGTTAGATGACTCACACAGACAGAATTATCTTAAGGGGACACATGTATACACATATACTTTATATAAGTAAGTACTTGTTCATTGATTGATTAATAGACTTCCCCCCTCTGGGTCTCAGTGTCTTCAACTCTAAAATGGGAAATACAGTGAAAAGGACCACTGGGCTTCGAAACAGAAGGCTTGGGTTCCAGTACCAGCTCTGTGAATTTGGGTAAAACTCTTTACCTTTCAGGACTCCAAATTCTTCATCTGTAAAATAAACAGCTGAGTCTAGGTGAACTCAGAGGCCTCTTCAATTAACAAGCATTTTGTTTTTAGTGTCTACTAGGCATTTTGCTAGTCCCTGGGGACTCAGACAGAAGTGAGATAGCCCTGCTTTCTAGGAGTTGAGATTCTACTAAGAAGATAGTTCAAAGCAAAGTAAATATAAAATATATAAGAGTGGGGGTGGAATTTTATTTTCCTCCCTTTCATTTAATCAATCTGTCAACAGAGGAAGCTAGGGATTAAGAAACTTTCCTTTAACCTTATCAAAATGTGTGGATAATCCCTTAATGAAATTGAAAGGACCATGTGTTTCAGGGCCATTGGATGAAAGCTATGCAGGAAACATCTTATGATTGGTTGGTTGAAAGGATACAGCCTACTCCTTGCCTGCCTATAAAAACAGCAAGCCAATTCAGAGCCAGAGAGTTCAGTGGCAGGCTGGTCTAGCCTGCCCTGGAAGGGAGATTGCTTGGGATCAAAAAAGAGTTTCCCTCTATTGCCCATGTCCCAAATGACCATGTGAGTTTGGGAGAGCTAGAGTTCCCATCAGAGTTCCCTTGAGTGACTGAAAATAATAGAAGTGGTTACCAGAGAGGTGGTGGTGACCCATGACAGAGAAAGCATCTGCCAGCAGATAGGGAAAGGCATTCACCTGAGAATGGCAATCGCTTCAGAGAAGACCCTAAATGGAAGTGGGAAGAGACAGCTGAGGACTTAGCAGCTTTGCCAGCTCTTAGGGGCCAGGAGAGAGCTACACTTAAGGGGAAATTCATGGGGTTACTACCAAGTGTAGTAAAATTGTATCTTGGTCTGGTCCCCCTGACTACATTCTCCCTTTCTAGTAAGTCTAAGCAAGAAATAAGATTGTAAAGGGGAACCTGAAAATCACATACAAACTGTCCCAAAGATCAAAAGAGCACAATTTGCAAATTGTTATCATAAATTAACTAAAATTCACAACCTAGTAATTTATGCATGTAGGCACTGCCTTGTTAAAGTTCTATGATCCTATGACATAAAAATTCTAGATCAAATCCAGAGGAGCAGAACATCCAAAAGGTGCCGACAACTTTGGGGTGATGACTTTGAAGTTTTACTGATAACTTTGACATGATTTTGTTATGTTAGCACGGTACAGAGAGGAGTTGGTCTGTCCCCCCCCCAAAAAAATGCTAAAAAATGAAACCTCAAACTCCTCTTCCATTTTGATAAGGTCCATGCTGCCTACTGCCCCCAATGCTAATCCATGATTCCATGAATAGTACTCTCTGCTCTGCCCCTGCTTTCTCCCCATCTTCTTCCCCACTCTGCTTTCCTTCACTATCCCATTCCCTTGTCCCCAAGCTGTATCATCTGCCTTTATATCCCTCCCCACTTTTTGACACCTCTCTGTCCCTTATTAAAATGTGATTGGTCCCTTATCCCCCACTGCCAATCCTCATCTTTCTCAATGAGTACCTAAGGCACAGGGCTTGCCCACCCTATTTCATAAATCAGTTACCAGTTCATTAAAGCAGCTCCAGTTCATTCCAGCTGAGGAGCAAATAAAGATTTCAAAAGTCCAGGCTCTTCAGAAAGAAAAAGATCAGCAACACAGAAGAAGAAATAGTGTTGATGAGAAACTTTAAAATGGTAGAGTGTTATCCCCTGAAGTAATTCAATATTCACTGGAATTGGAACTGTTTTAATGCATAACTTGAATAATTCCTCAGACTCTTGTCAGGTAAACATAAAACCTGGTAAATTTTAAAATTCATCAGAATCTCCAACTGTAATGAATTCATCAAGTGAAATCAATTTAATATGCTAAAGCATGATTGTACACACACACACACACACACACACATAAAATAGATAAAGACTTACAGTAACTGGAAGTTGTAAGTTTACCCCTTGGCCCTATGTATTTTCTACATGTATGCCTCACTACAAATGCGCTTAGAGTTTGAATCCATTCTCTTCAAGCATCTTATGTTTTTAGGGAGAGAGTATGCCTCCAGTTTGGGGGGAAATTTTTATACTAATTGTTCATACTATATGATCATAGTAAATATCTTTGCTAAAAGCTCACTAGTGCTATTGTCTGATTATTAATGGGAAGCACATGAATGACAGTATTAGAAACCCAGGCCATCAGATAGTACCATGAGATTAGTAGTTGTCAGCTACCCTCTGGGGACCCACTCTGCCAATGGGAATGGGCGCTAAGGAAGTAATCCCAAAGGGTGTGCTATATAAGTAAATACAAAGTGATGGCATTGGGGAAAGGGGGAAAGAAGACTAAAAACTGGGAGAATAAGGAAAGGTCTTTTGAAGGTGTTAGCATTTGAGTTCTGCTCTGAAGAGTTTCAAAATATAGAGGTGAGAAGAGAAAATATCCTACCTCGTGCAAAGAAATGAAGATAGGAAGTTATGTGCAAGCAATAGCAACTGGGCCAGTGGTTGAAAAATACAATTTATGACAAGCAGTAAGGTGCGATCCACCTGGAAACATAGGCTGGAACCAGATCCTGGAGAGTTTTTAATGCTCAGAGTTAGGAACAGTATTACTGTGAGATCCAGATGTCAGCTGGAATAAAGGGACCTTCCTAAGAGATGCTGGAGGAATATGGGTATCCAGACTCAAGCTCCCTATACGGAGCCATGTGACAGGAGAGTATGAAAGAGCAGCAGCCAGGCTGGGGATGCTGATGTTGACTGGGTCCCAGGGAATCTGTTTAGTTTGTGGGACTTTGCTGCCACCCATTGGAAAGAAGTGGAATTAAGCTCCTAGAAGCCGGCATTGGAAAAGGGATGGTGGACAAGGTTGACTACATTTAACAGACATTTATGAGATGTCTACAGTGTGCAACGCTCTACGGACATAAAAACAAAACAGCAACAAAAATCTTGTCTCTTCCCTTCCTCTCCTTTAAGGGACACGCATTTTATTGGGGGTAAATGACACATAAACAGAAAATTCAAGATAATTCAGGAGGAGAATGACAAAAGGCTCCCTAGAGGCAAGGACACCTGAGTTGAGCCTTGAAGGACTCAGAGGAGTGAAGGAGAGAGTCAGCTAGTGAGATTGTGGGGGAGGAAGTTGGAATGGTAAATTTAGGGCCTAGCAGAGCAAGGCCAGTCATAGAAAGGGAAGCAATGTGAAAGAATGGTGGGAAGGTAATCTGGGTTGTCCTAGATGCGTCAGGAAGCCAGTTGAAGATTATTGAACAAGGGAGGGATGTGGTCAGACTTTTGTGTTTTTGGAAAATGATTTCATCAGCCAAGCAGAATATTGCTTTTTTCCATCAAGCATTTTAAAATGTTTCTGGAAATTTATTATTACTGTTTCTATTGATTAGATTGCATTTGGGAAATTATGGAGTGCTTTCAACCACTCCAAGCTGCCCCCCAAAACAACAACTTACCTTTTAAAAATATCAACATTCTCCTGGAAGTGTTGTTTAGGGTTGTGAAGCTTGCAACAACACAGTTTCCAAAGAAATGGAGGGAATGAGCGGGAGACAGCGCATTTTTAATGCATCTGCTCACAAGTAGCCAAGACATCACTGAGAAAATTTAAACTTCTAAAAGGAAGTGGTCGTATGTCACAGAGCAGGCCTGAGTCAGGCCAATCTGGTGCTTCGGGGTTAGAAATCAGACACCCATACATGAACAGTTAGCATTAGGAAGTCTCTTAATCGTAAGACAGAAAGGTCATTTAGAACGATACAGCATTGATTCAATTGGTTGTGGATTCCTCACCTCTGTCCCTGACCATGCTGCTAACTAACCCTTTGTGTGATGGCCTTTTGTACCCAGGCCATCAGAAAGCCCAAGTCTTGGTCCTCTGAGCCAATTAGATTGCCAGAATGGTTTTTAAATCTTTTAAGGAAAAACTAGCCTAGCGAATATGGCAGATATTGCTTCTATTATACTCTATCTGTCGGTGGCAGTCTTAAAAGTCTCCTAGAGCAGAGATGTCAAACTTGCAGCCAGAGAGCCTTGTAGCCAGAGTAACTGGGGAAGTATCTAACAAAATAAATAAATAAATATACAATAAAACATAGGTAATGTTAATTTGTGCTTTTCTAAGTCAATATGCTAAGGGTAAGAGCGCTGGGCCTGAAGTCAGGAAGATTCATCTTCTTGAGTTCAAATCCAGCCTCAGACACTTACTAACTGTGCGATCCTGGGCAAGTCACTTCCCTCGGTTTGCCTCAGCTTTCTCATCTGTAAAATGAGCTGGAGAAAGAAATGGCTAAACACTCTTTGTCTTTACCAAGAAAACCCCAAATGGGGTCACTAAGAGTTGAACACAACTGGAAAAACTGCTGAACTGAAATTCAGTATGCTGCCCACCATTTCAATGGATTTAGGGCCATTCCTGGACAACCTTAATCTCAAGCACATGAAAAGACTGGTATGGGCAGTTTTGGAGAAGGAAAAGAAAAACAGAAACAAAAAGGTGAAGCCACCACAGAAAATAAGCAACATAACATCCCTGAAGGAGTGATAGAATACGCTAAAGAATGCAGACCGAGAGTCCCTGGTTTTACTTCTCCTCTTTAGAAAGACCAAGTGGATGAGCCAAATCTTTGTGCTTCCCAGGGAGAGGATCTCCCAGAAAGAAACAGCAATGAGGAGCAGGCACCATACCAGAAACAGCCGGACTAGAGCACAGGTGAAGACTCTTCTCCCAGTTGGTGATGGTCATCGGAAGGCTGGATCACATGTAGTAAAGTAAGTAAGTGGGCCTTCCGGGATTCCAAGTCCTCCATCCAGGACCTTTCCCAGGCTCTGGGAGCCCTAAGGAGAGAGGGACAATAACAAATCTTTGTCCCCCTTAGGAGCTTTTTCTCAGGGATTTCCTCATTTCTTGAGGAGGGGGAGATAGAAGGTACCAGTTAGACAGCTCCTCCTCCCTGCTCTAGCCAGAAAGAGTTATGCCCTCCCAACTCTATGCCTTGGTCTGCGAAGTGCTTCCTGAGGAGTTTCCCAGTGACCACCTGGTGCTTGCTGCAATGGAGATGTGTTCACGGGGGCTGGCTATGCTTCCTTGACCCACTGTCCACTATTCCTCATGCTGCTGTCACTGCCTACTCTGCCAGGGTCAAGCACCACCCTCCCTGTGCTGGAGACTGGATACTGACTCCCTGTTCTGCCACAGCACCATAGGTGCTGACATTACTGAGGCCCAAGTACCAGAGGTTATGCCCCCTCTGTGCTGGACCAAATGATGTCCCCATAGGACAGGGTTTGGGGGTTGATGCAGGCCCTACCACAGCCCTCTTGTGCAGGAGCTCTGGACACTGCCATTGCCTCTGCTCCTGGGGCCTGGGATCTGTCCCTCTCAGCCAGACTGAATACTGACATAGGTTTTGCTACTGCTGGGGTCTGACCACTACACCTCCAGGCCAGGTCCATGTTGCTGCTCCACTTTGCTGGGCATAGGGTGGCCCTAAGTGTTGCTGCTTCCCATATGCTGGGACCCACTTCACAGTGGGTCCTCACTCAGCCCTTCCTGGAAAAGAGAGAGGGGAAGAGGAAGAGAGGAAAGAAGAAACAGAGACAGAGAGACACAGAGAGAGAAGGAGGGGGAGAGAAAGGAAGAGACAGACAGAGAGAAGGAGGGAAGTTTCCAAGAGAAGAGAGAAAGGTAGAGAGAGAGAGAGATGGAGCTAGGGAGGGTGGGAAGAAAGAGAGAGGGGAAGGGAAGATACAAAGAGAGGATAAAAGGGAGGGAGATAAGGGAGAAACAGACAGAGAAAGAGACACAGAGAGAGAGAGAGAAAGTTCAGAAGGGCAAGAGCAGAAACTATCCTCCCTGTTAAGTTTCTTAAAACGATCAGCCATAGTGCATTTGACACATTTGGCACACAGGTCTCTGGGAGGATCAAAGAATGTCCTCTCAAGGACTTTCCTCAGTGCCTTGCATAGAAGAGTCCCTACAAAGTCCATGTGGCACTGTTCCCAGTGGCTTCCAAAATGCCATATGAAATGCCCTAAGCATTCCCTTGGACGGTTCTCAGACAATTCTTCAATTCCAATCTTCATGGTAGACACAGATCTGCCATAGCTGGGGGTCTTGGAAATCATGATTACCCATAATCACAAAGATCATGCAAATTTAACAAATGAAAACTCCCCACATTTACCATCTTCAGGGCACAGTTCTTAAAGTCACAAGCACATTCCTCCCTCGATCTAATTGCTGAATGCCCACAGACGGTTTCCCCTCCAGGTCCCTTGGGTCAAAGGGGGTGGATACCTCATAATATGTGACTGTCATTGCCAGAGGCCTGCTGGGACTCACCTTCTTGGCCAAACATCTTTCCCCAATGTAAATGAATCCATTACTATACAATCCGGTCACTTCTGGGACAAAAAGTTGTGGGTCAGGTCTGACTCAGGCTGCTCTGGCGCTTCAAACTCAAAATTAGAACCTAATGACTTAAGGGAAAACAGCATTGAAGGACATTGGGGCTCTAATCAACGTAATCAGTATAGTTCAGGGAGAAGAGGGCTGGATTTGTAATCAGAGGACCATGTAGTGTCGTGTAGTGAAAGGGCGGCTAGGGGGCGCAGTGGATAGAGAAAAGCTAGGCAATACTTGGATAGACTAGAGGCGGTAAGGGTCCCTAGGTGGAGAGGAGGGGACAGATAGGAGAGATGCTGTGGATGGAGGGTCAGGAAGGTTTGGCAGCCAGACACCGGAAGAGAGGGAGAGAGAAGAGTCCAGCACGACTGAGGTTGTGAACCTGGCTGCCTGGGAGGCTCTTGGTGCCCTCTCAAGAAACAAGGAAGTTTGGGAAATGGAGGGGTTGTGGGGGTGTGAAGTTGTAATGAGTTCCATTTTGAACACGCTGAATTGAAAATGCCAATGGCACATCCAGGTGAATGTCCAGCAAGGAGCTGTCCAAGCAGGATTAGAGCACAGGAGAGAGACTGAGATAGAGAAGCGTGGGGGCATGGGGGTCTCCTGTATAAAGGGTTACAATGGAAACCAGGGGAGTTGGTGAGGGGGATGGATACCTTGATTTGCCAAGGTTTTGCCTATATTTTAGCAAAGTTTTTGATAAAGTAACTCATGCTATTCTTGTTTAGAAGGCAGAGATGAGAGAGAGAGAAGAGAGACAGAGTGACACAGAGAGACACAGACACAGACAGAGAGAGAGAGACAGACAGAGAGAGAGAAAAGAAATAGATTAGAGGGCAATACAATTAAAGGATTCTGAACTGGCCGGAGAGCTTGACTCGGAGAGTATTTGCTGTGGGTTCATGTCAGGGCGGGTCTCCCGTGGAGTACCCTAGGGATTTATCCTGGGCCCTGTGCTGTTTCACATTTTTATCAATGATTTGGATACGATCTTCAAATCTGCAAAAGGCACAAAAACTTGGGATGAAAGAGTTGGGATCCAAAAAGCTCTTAAGGGGCCAGAACATGGGGCTGGAATCTACTAAGATGAAACTTAATGGGAATAAATGTAAATTTTTACCCTTGGGTACCAAAAAAATCAACTTCACAGCTATAATTGTGTGTGTGTGTGTGTGTGTGTGTGGATAGATAGTGAGATAACAGTTTAAAAAAAACTTGGGGATATTAGCTCACTACTAGACCATTGGAGCAGGTAGGTGGCACAGTGGACAGAGTTCTGGGCTGAAGTCAGGAAGACTCAACTTCCTGTGTTCAAATCCAGTCCCAGACACTCACTAGCTGTGTGACCCTGGGCAAGTCACTTCACCCTGTTTGCCTCAGTTTCCCCATCTGTCAAATGAGCTGGAAAAGGAAATGGCAAACCTCTCCAGTATCTTTGCCAAGAAAACTCCCAAATGGGGTCCCAGAGCAATGGACAGGACTGAATAATAATAGGTCATTGTGAATCAACAATGTGATGTGGGGCCAACAAAGTTTAATGCACTATCGGACTCTACTAATCAAGGCATGGCTTCCAGGATTAGGGAGGCAAGGAAGAAGACCACAGTAAGGAGAGCATGGTTTGGATAGGAGTGGCAAGAGTGTCTTCAGGAAGACCTGAGTTGGCATCCTGCCTCAGATCCTTTACTAGCTGTGTGATACTGGGCAATTTCCTTAATATCTCTCAGCCTTAGTTTCCCTTATCTGTAAAATGGGAATAATAATAGTACCAATCTTACAAGGTTATCATAAGGATCAAATGAGACCATATGTGTGAAGTGCTTGGCAAATCTTAAAATGCTATAAAAATGCCACCTATTATTAAAGCATTTGTTAAGCTAACCATCTGTGGAGTTCTATTGCGCAGTTAAATAACTGTAGTTCCCCAGTGAATGGACAAACGACTTTCATAGAATGGTAGAACCCAAAGGCAGAACCTTAGATTCTAATTCAAGTCTTCCACCCCCACCAATTTACAGAAAAGTGGAAGGTTACAAGGCAGAGTTAGCAGCAAGACAGACTCGAACCTATGTCTCCTGACCTCCACTCTGGTGCTGTTTCCCTTACACCCTGCTGGCTTTCAAATGTTACCTTGTATATCTCCTCCTCTCCCTTTTTTTGTCCCTTGCAGAAGTCGGGGGAAGTGGTCTCCGGGATATGGAACATATAATGGTCATTTAAAAAATGGATTGACTGTGTTTTGTTTATTTTTCACCTTATTCTTTTCCTTATTTTTGTTTGACATAAGAAATGGTTCTACAAGAAGTGGGTGGAGTAATACATTTGGAAATGTAAGTGATTACTAAGAATCTAGCTTTAAAATGTTACCTTCCCCTGCAGGTATCTGTGCTTCTGGTTGCCTTTGCCAAAGCCCTTTAACTAAAAACACTCATTTCTCACAAATTCATAGTTAATTGAGGAGGAAGTTGTTTGGAGGGGGGTGGTATTCTGCTCTACTTGCAGAAGGAATAGTGTTCAGAGCCGGCAGGGACCTGCGTGAGCCTTAATCCCAACGACTTCATCTTAAAGGTGAGGAGACAGGCTCACCAAAGGGAACTGCCTTGGCCAGCGTCCCACAGGTAGTTAATGGCAGAGGTGGAGTTGAGAGCCAGGTGCTCTGGCTCCGGGCGCCGCGCGCCAGGCAGTACCGTTAGAGGATACGAGGTCAAGGTCGCAGGCTTGGTCAGAGGAATGGCGGGCCCGGGAGGGGCGGGGGCAGGCTGCCTGGAGGCGGGCAGCTCAGACCAGCGCGTTCCAAACCCTCTCCAAGAGCTGGCAGGGCCATGTCCGTGGCGCGCTCGGGCAGCGGCTCCCAGCTGGGCGCTGGCGTCTCCCGCGAGTCTGTGCTGCCTGTGGCCCAGCCCGCCCTGGGATGATCTGGGCGGGCTCGGGCTGGAGCAGGGGCGGGACGGGGCGGGGACTTCTCGTCTAGAGTCCCGGCGCTCTCTGGCCCTCTCCGTACCCTGAGCCGGGGAGCCAGTCTGGAGAGCATGGAGGTGGCTCCCCAGGACGCGCCGGCGCCCTCGGAGTCTCGGGGGCTGCGCTGGCTGCTGACACTCAACTTCCGAAAGGAGTTGCGGGGGCTACTGTGGCTGGCGGGCCCGGTGGTAAGCTTCTCTCCACCTTCTAGTCCTCCGCCTTCCTTCCGTTCCCTCCCTTTCCCCGATTCGCTCTCGGGCTCATCCAGAATGCCCACCTGGAGCTCTCCAGCCCGGGACTGGTGGAGGGCCCGCTGGGGAAGGCACGGCTGCGGGGGCACCTGACAGCCATGGGCTTCTTTCTGAGCGCGGAGGGCAGGCATCTCCCGCGTGGAGAAGGGAAGCCGGCCTCTGTCTGCTGTCATAAGAGGCAGCACTAACTTCCCCACTTTTGCTTGACCTGACTTGTAAAGGGGTATTTACAATTCCGTTCTGTTTACGCAAACTGTTACCGCGTGGACGAACTTGGGTTTCCTGGTTTTGCAACCTGGTGCCGGGCTATTCAAACTCAACTTTCAGAACTTAATCCGCGTGAAATCCCTAAGGGAGTGTTAAGAAGGGAGGGACACTGCGGTTTTGGCAGGCGGGTAGGAGTCGCTTATGGATCTAGCCAAAGCCGAAGCTGATTCTTTAGGGATGGGATCTGTAGCCAGCAGAAAGGGAAGAAGTAAACTTGGAGGCCATCATAGCCAAACCTCTGACTTTACTGGTGTGGAAACTGAGGCCCAGAGACAGGCACCGACTTGCCCAAGGTCATAACAAGTAAGATTGGAACCCAGGTTAGAGTGGTATAAAGTGGAAGGCATACTGGCTGTGGAATCCGAACAGGGTGCCCTGAGGCTCTCCGTCCGCCTTAAGCTCCCTGGGTTTCAATTTTCTTGTTTACAATGAGGGGAGTGTTGAACGGGGTGGCTTCTGGAGCTATGATGCTATAAGTTATACTCCCTGGCCTCAGTTTCCCCATCTGTAAAGAGGAGATTGGATTAAATGACCTTTGAGGGCCTCTACATCTCAAGGTCTATGATTGTACCCCTAATCCATTATTTTCGCCATAACCCCGACTGTGCTTTGGAAGAAGAGATGATTCTGGGGAAAATCAGGGGCTTCTGGGATTTCAAGCAAGCAAAGCCAATAAGGAATGTATGTTATTACCAACCTCCCCCCCCCCCTTTTTGGCTGAGAAGGTAAACTAGGTTCCTGTGTCCCTGGTTCAGCCATTGTAAAAGTTAGGGATATTGACCCCTGTGCCCATTCTAAAGATGGAGAGACTGAGGACCCAGGAAGCCAAATTGTCTCACTTGTGTACTACTGTGACTTCTAGAACCTTTATCGTTCTTCTGGGCCAGCCAAAGACAATGCATTAGCAGAATGAGTCACTCAAAAGAGATTTCTGCCTAGAAAAGGGCTTTCAGATCGATTTTTGAATCTTACAGACTTTGGGGGAGAAAGACTATTCTATATCCTTTCCTTGCATTAACAACAAGAAAGAAAAAGAAAAGTATCCATATAATCATAGATTTAGAGTCAAAAGAGAAATCCAAGACCGTCTGGCCAGCCCCTCTCATTTTACAGATAAGGAAACTGAGACCCAGGGAAGTCAGGTAACCTGAACCAAGGTCCAGCAAGAGGTGGTCACATAGGTAGTAAGAACTCTGACTCCCCTTAGGCTGAGGTTCTGGAAGCCAGGAGAAATGGTCCCACTTGGCAGGGTACTGGGCTGAAAGTATCATTGGGATTTTCACACTGAGTCACAAAATGTTCTGGTTGGATGGGCCCATATAAATCAAGCAATCCATTTCCTTCATTTTCCAGATGAGAAGCCTGAGGCCGGAAGAAGGTAAGTGATTTACCCAAGGTCACACAGAGAGTTGGTGTCAGAGTTGATTAATCAATGAGTGGATTTCAGGTGACTTCCTGGGGGCAGTCTTCTTACCATATCACTCTCACTTGTGTTCAGATCCCATTTTGGACTGGGAGCTCAGACAAATCTCTTTGCTCTCCCTGGGCCTCAGTTTCCTGTTCTGTAAAATGAAGGGCTTGCACTATGTGACCTCTCAGGTCTCTCAAAGTTCTAAACTCTATTAAAGTCCCCCATCCTCCCTAAAGGGTCAGCCCTAAGCTTGGTAAGTTCCATATGAAATTCTCACCTTTCACCTCCCAAATGAAGGGCTCAGACTTGATGGTCCTGGGGTCATAGATTTAGAGCTTGAAGGACCTCAGGGAGAGATCATTTAGTCAGTTCTCCACCCCCTTGTTTCACTGATGAGGAAACTAGGCCTCTGAGAAGTGAAATGACTTGCCCAAAGTCACGCAAAGAACAAATTAATAGTGAGACTTGAACTCAGATCTTCTGACTCCAAATCCAGGGCTCAAATCTTCAAGCACTTATTAGATGCTATGGCTCAGGGCAAATCACCTGATCACTCTGGGCCTCAGTTTTCTCACCTGTAAAATGAAAGGGTTGTATTTGACATGACTCCCAAATGTTGCCTCCTGTTCTAACTTGACGATCCCTATAAATTGTAATGCTTTGCTGCTTCTCTGTCTTTTTAGATGGCTTTAAAAAAAAAAAACCTTCAACTCCACTATTAAGAGTACAGTCTCGTTTGACCAGAAAAGTCACTTTTCTGCATGCATATCAGGCTAAAGCGGTGCAGTGTTTGCCTTTTGCCAAATGGATTAAATTATGGCATCTGTAGGACAGATTGGTCCCATCCAGTCTCTGCAGCTCTTGATGTCTAGCCAGACAGGACTTTGAAACAGCCTTTTACTGCTCAGTTCTAATACATCCACCCTTTCCCCAAGACCTTCTCAGTAAGGCCTTACAGGTCAATAGAAAACCACAAATGCAGATGATCTTGGCCCTGGAGATTTCAAGCATCCTTGCCACAGAACTGAGAGCCCCTGGTTCCTGCTGAGTACCTCAGCTCTCTCTGATGAGGTTTAAGAATCATTGCCCTTAAACCAGATGGGCAGAGGTATAAAAGGCACAGGACCATCAGTACACTCAGTCAATAGATGGTTTTTTTTCTCACTAGAAATAGCCAGACCACCCACTCTTTAGGCCTTCTGCCTTCACCTTGTCATTTAGGCATCAGAAATAGCCAGGAGACAAGGAGACCTGTAAGGGATCTGGCTTAGCAAGGGGGCTTGGGTGCCAGGCTAGAAAGAGGTCATCATAAAATAGCCATTTCAGAGCTACAAGGGACCTCAGAGGCCATCTACTGTACACACTGTTTCCATTTTACAGGAGAGCAACCTGAGGCCCAGATGGGTTAAGGGTTAAGGTCACACAGGTAGTGAGTGGAAGTATTAAAACTGGAACCCAGGTCCTAACTTAGAACCCTGCTAAGTTCAACTCTGTCTCTCTATTTCTCTCTCTCCCTTCTCTCTCTTTTTCTCTCTGTCTCTTTCTGCCTCTCTCTCTGCCTGTTTGTCTCTTTTCTGTGTCTCCTTCCCTCTCTCTCCCTCTCTTTTTCTGTCTGTCTGTCTGTCTGTCTGTCTGTCTCTCTCCTCTCTCTCTGTGTCTCCCTCCCTGTCTCTCTCTTTCTCTGGCTCTCCTCTCTCTCCCTCTCTTTCTGTCTCTGTCTTCTCTCTTTCTCTCTCTTCTCTCTCTTTACTTCTCTCTCTCATCTTTCCCTCCCTTTCTATCTCTTTTTCTGCCCCTCTTTCTCTCTCCCTCTCTCCCTGCTTCTCTCTTTTTTCTGTCTCTCTTTCCCTTGCTCTCTCTCCCCACCTCTCTCCCTCTCTTTCTCTGTCTCTTGTCTCTCTCTCTCTCTCTCTCTCTCTCTCTCTCTCTCTC